>NC_069499.1:740753471-740953471 GCF_027579735.1 Bombina bombina | reverse complement strand
TGTTGCTAGTTGTACTGTTACTATATTCTTTCTTATTCTGTATATTTAGTGCTGTTTTATGCCAACAGTTCAGATAGCACAGCACAAACAGGATACAGGTGCACGTAGATAAAGGAGACTGCCATCTCCCCAAAATGATACTCACAAAAACAGATGGTCCATGGCACCTTAGTGTAACAAATTCTTTATTTAGAAAGCATAAAACAGCAAGTTAATGGGACGTTTCGGGGACAGGCCCCTTAATCATGCATAAGTGTTGTTTTATATTACATACATACATGTGTGTTACAATGTCACAGTGTTAAAGAAACAGAGCTCCCAACCATTCTGCATTTTTTGGAATTGTGGCATTTTAGGAGCTCTGCCAGTGCTCTACCTACAGCACCCCAGTGCCAAGGACTAATTAGCCACGCCCACAGCCTGCCCACTCCCCACCCAGCTTTGTCCCCTTTCACTACTGATTTAATTCAACTTAAAACCAAGATCTTCCTGACTAAGCTACCAGCCTCCTTAATTTTTTTTTTCTTTACTTTATTCTTCGTAAGGCTTCAGAGGATATAACTCCCAATGTGGAACTAAGTTTCATCATGACTTATTCCTGGCTTTGCAACTTTTGTTACTCTTGACAACCTAATTAATATTTTTTACTTCCTACTGAGGTGAGTGTCCTCTAAATGGCTCCACCAATGTCTCATGATGATGATTTTCATTATCGTAAGAAGATATGAATTCTCTTAATGCATTTTGCAACTTTTTATCTAACTATTTCATTTTTATTTTCTTGCATTTATGTTAAATGGATAAATGGATCCTTGAAATATATCCTTCATAGTACATCTCTAATTCCCTTGGCATTTCAAAGCAGCCAACTTCCCCATATTTTATGATACATTATTTAGGAGCTCTGTTCAACTTCACTTACTTTCCTATAATTTTCCTTGTATTACAAAATTAAATCATGGTCTGCATAGCCACAGCCAAGTCCACCAATTTTTCCAATGAGGGGCATAGCTCTACCCTTAAAATATCTACTGTTTATCTCCCCTCCTCCTGACTCCACCCATAAGTCTCCCTGATTCAGCACCCAGCCCCCAGGTCCAGGATAGAATCTGGGAAATATTGAAAGGTATCCTATTTATAGAACCTCTTTTTTCTGTGAGTTCAAAGTTCATTTATCAGTAATACAGGCATGGCTGCAAGAAAAAGAAAGAGAATTGCCTCTACCAGAATTTAACAGCAGTTGAAATCTAAGATCAGCTTCCACTATCCAATCACAAGAAAAACTATCAATTTGTTATAAGAGCAAAATCAAAATAGGTTTTAACTAAGATTTGTAACATTATCAAAAAATTGTCTATACCCAGCAGATATTACTTGAGAAATAATTATATTGTGACCTCTACATGGTAAATACAAAAATATGAGGAAAAAAACAACCAAATAAATAAAGCTTAAAATTAAAAGCAAAATTATAAGTCTTGGATATATTTTTTTTTAATTCTTAATACAATTGGAGACTTATTTATGACTAATTATTATTGTGGAAAAGTTATTATGATGGATAAACAACACTTTATCATAAACCTAAGAATGAAGGGGCATTAATAACAGGTTTTCTAGTGTTAAGGTTATTAAATGTATGTTTTCTGTTCTAAAGCAATTAAGAAAACAAATTAATACAAATTATTTATTTTAAGGTAAGTGTAAATAATTTAAAAATCTATTATTAATTAAAATAGTAACATATATATATAAAATATACTTTAAATATGTTTTATATGTCCTTAGATCAGAGCTTTTCAAACTTTTCATGTTGGTGACACACTTTTTAGACCTACATCATTTTGCGACACAGTAATTCAGTTGTACAAGCAAACAGGAGGTTAAACTAACTGTTTTAAGAGATACGGACACATACATAAATTATATAATAATGAAATGTATTTACAAGTAACAGTATATATGTGCAAGAATAAAAAAAAAAAAAAGTAATATCACCTATAGCTACTTACTATTTTAATGGGCTGTATGAGGTTGATGGGATGAGCACAGTTTCTGAATATTTAGTAGAATATTAGATAAAGACACTCGCATTTCATCATCAAGCATTTTTAAACTTCCACTTCCTATCCATATATCAAGAGCAGGAGCAGCAATGTACTGCTGGGAGCTAGCTGCAAAAAAACCCCAACACTTTGACTCAGGGATAGGCAAGGTTTCCATACATGGACATTGTTGTCCATGACTAGCCCATGGGGTGTCCACCACAACCTTAGTATATCTTTTCTTTCTGATTAAATAATAGAAATAAAAAAAATGTAGTGTGAATAAAGTTAGTGGCTTGTCAAGAGACTGCTAGTGATATTGGGTGATAAAGAATCAGTGGTATCTACATCAGTATAATAACACCCAGTGCTATATAATGGCACAGTAGTGACACTGGCACATGAGTACAGCCAGAGGAGGGCTGGTTATAAGATCAGTGGTATCTGCATCAGTATAATAACAACCAGCACTTTACAAAGACACAGTAGTGACACTGGCTCATGGGTATTGCCAGAGGAGGGCTGGTTATAAGATCAGTGGTATCTGCATCAGTATAATAACACCAAGCACTATACAAAGACACAGTAGTGACACTGGTTCATGGGTATAGCCAGAGAAGGGCTGGTTATAGGATCAGTGGTATCTGCATCAGTATAATAACACCAAGCACTATAAAATAATGTTTTTCCATTTCAAATGTACCTTGGTGTCCTTCACTAAGGTCTGTACTTTGGAATATGTCCGCCACAGCCTTTGTCTATGCCTATACCTGCTTTGACTTCTGACTTAAGCTCAGCGTTTAAGCTGCCGCACTCAGAGCTCTGCAAGTCCGACTGACTACTGCCCGTGCCGCAAACACACTGCTGTCCCACTCACTGACTACACATGCAGTCAGGAGTTAATGTGCTGCCAATGGGAATAGTTTCAGTTCCCACTGAACAGCACCAATAGGTTAAGATGATCTGTGACCCACTAGGTATCAATCATGTGTCAACTACGTGATATGCATAGCAGGCAGACGGAAAGTCGGAAAACCAACATTTTTTTTTAAATTCAAAAAAATTTGTGCTGTAGCAGGACACACCTACACACTGCTGACGACAAACTAACTTGTCACGACACACAGTTTGGAAAGCACTGCCTTAGATATACTTTGTGTTTTGGAAATACTTTATTATTTATTTGTCTTTTCTTAGGTGCTGCAGCATATAGCACATAGGCAGACCAGTCTGGGGAAAGTGCAATTCAGTCTACCTGACCAAATCAGAACTTCACCAGATGCAACTACTTGCTTGTGCTTCATGGACTGAGAGGTGTGAAAATTGTGGACAGCATATCTTGGCACAAAGAGGCTGACCTCTAATAATTTTCAATCCTCCAAGGGCAATGTAGATTGATGACCTAGTCTATCCTCTTTAAGGTATTATTCCATTTTTTGACAGACACTTTGTTTCCTTTCCCAATACTCCTATGGGTTGTCAGAGTGTTACATTTATTTTTTGCACATGAGGAATCCTCAGTGGGGACCATAGATTGCGTTAATGTGACTTTCAATCAATAAGATCTTTAAATGAGCATTACATTATTTCAATCAATTAATCAATGTTCAAATAGTCTGTTTTTCTAGTCTGTGTATACAGAATGTCTTTGTAGCCTTCCAAATAAGTACTCATGACATATATACTATATAACTGAGACATTTTTGTGGTTTAGACAGGTTGATTCCACAAGGATGGTTATTTGATTAGGCTAAGTAAAATGTAGATAGGTGTAGGTATGTGTCTAAGCTAGATTTATTTAAGCTCTTTGACTGTAATATAGTTTATTATGTTGCTTACATTGGTTTCATAATTGTAGCTAAAGTATTTATTTCAGGTGATGCATGATATGGATGTAGGGATTGGTTGCTGATGCCAGTCACATGTAGGTCTTCTGAGGCACATTTAAAGCCAGATTATAAGCGGAGCGCAAAATATTGCTTCCGAGAGAGCGATATTTGTGCTCTACTTTGTAAGTGCGCTGGTATTACAAGTTAGGTGCAATGCCAAAGTGACCTTGCATTCGCATTGCACGGAAGCATTGCACTCATGAGAGCTCGCTTCCATAGGCTCCAATGAGACACGGCATGAGAACTAGAGCAGCGAAGGGGGTAATTTCCGCAGTGATGAGCAGCAATTTTAAATATATATGAATATTTACATATATATTTATGTGTTAAAATGTGTATATACACATATTAACACATAAATATATATATATATATATATATATATATATATATATATATATATGTAGTGGAAGACAGAAAACTAAAAGGGGTAAACCTCTTAGTTAACCCAACAGCGCTCCTATAGGTTTAAGACACGTGTATTATGATTATAAATACCCCTATATACGTAATAAACACCTATAGTTTCATATAAGCTGCCAATCTCCAAAAGGTCGGAGGATTTTCCAATACCTCCCAAAGAAATAGTGTTACAAAAGGAATATAGAGATGGCGCTATTTGAAATAGGTGATAAAATGAGAGGTAGTGAGTCTCAGTATAAAACAGATAATCTAATGATGTAAACACTTCAATGTTAGAGCAAAGCAACGTGCTGCAATAAATATCAATTGGAACCTTTAAACAAATAAAATTATAAATTTAAAAGGTAGAACATAGTGTAAGGACCTGTGTAAGGTCTATAAAGGTACAGTCACTAAAAATTTTCACAGTGAAATGGATGTTTTTCTTCTTATAATCCAGTAAGGTCCCCCTAAGGATATGCACTTACTTCACAGACCCTCAATCAAATGAGGTAAGGATGATTCAGAAATGCTGTGCAAAAGTATTGCCTCTTGAATATGCAGTCTCTGGCAGGAGGAACTTTCTTTCTGGATAGGAGCTTGTGCCTGTCTTGGTGTCCTGGTAGAAGTGAACTTCCAATAGGTTTCCCCAAATCATGCAAGAAAGTCAGAAAGAGATATATAGTGTAATACAGTTTATTAATATTACATATATATTAGTACAGACAAATACAAACTCACATTTAAAACCCTCTGCATATAGAGGTATTTTTAAAACATATAAAAACAGGAGTCCCAATACACAAAGGCTATTTAGATGCAATCCTAGTGATATAGGGTAACTGTTCCAGATAAGAGTTCACAAAGAACAAAAGGCCAGTAAGCATAAGGGGCAATCCTCGCCCTGTATATCACCTCATAGATTGCGTTAATGTGACTTTCAATCAATAAGATCTTTAAATGAGCATTACATTATTTCAATCAATTAATCAATGTTCAAATAGTCTGTTTTTCTAGTCTGTGTATACAGAATGTCTTTGTAGCCTTCCAAATAAGTACTCATGACATATATACTATATAACTGAGACATTTTTGTGGTTTAGACAGGTTGATTCCACAAGGATGGTTATTTGATTAGGCTAAGTAAAATGTAGATAGGTGTAGGTATGTGTCTAAGCTAGATTTATTTAAGCTCTTTGACTGTAATATAGTTTATTATGTTGCTTACATTGGTTTCATAATTGTAGCTAAAGTATTTATTTCAGGTGATGCATGATATGGATGTAGGGATTGGTTGCTGATGCCAGTCACATGTAGGTCTTCTGAGGCACATTTAAAGCCAGATTATAAGCGGAGCGCAAAATATTGCTTCCGAGAGAGCGATATTTGTGCTCTACTTTGTAAGTGCGCTGGTATTACAAGTTAGGTGCAATGCCAAAGTGACCTTGCATTCGCATTGCACGGAAGCATTGCACTCATGAGAGCTCGCTTCCATAGGCTCCAATGAGACACGGCATGAGAACTAGAGCAGCGAAGGGGGTAATTTCCGCAGTGATGAGCAGCAATTTTAAATATATATGAATATTTACATATATATTTATGTGTTAAAATGTGTATATACACATATTAACACATAAATATATATATATATATATATATATATGTACAGGTATATAAGCATATACATATATATTTACAGGGAACACACAGTTCCCATAGACCGCAATGTAAAGGTTTGCTACTGAACTCTGCATTGCCTACCGACCATTCTACTACTTAACCCTCTTGATACTTAGAAAGATTGGACTGCCTGATTGGTATTGAACTCTGCATTGCATACTGACCATTCTACTGCTTGATCCTTTTGATACTCAGAAAGATTGGACTTCCTGTTTGGTTCTGAACCCTGCATTGCCTACTGACCATTCCATTTGCTTGACCCTTGGATCCTCAGAAACATTGGACTGCCTGCCCTCTCTGAACAGTGCACTGCCTGGTGAGCATTCTTTTTACTTTTTGTGTTTCTCAGAGGCATAGAACTGTTTGCTTACATCACAACCCTTCTTGGGTCTGTGTCCTGCTCCTCATTAACCCTTGCAGCTTATGGTGTTTACTGTTCCTGTACTACCTCATTCCTTTAATCCGTTAAAATTAGTTCTGGTATTTTTCATTATCTTTCCACTTGATGCTGGGATAAGAAGACTACTGGCTAGGATTGGTCTGATAACGAAATATCCCAAGAAAATTACACAAACAGGCGAATTTGCCTGTTTGCGGGCGTGCGATAAGCTAGTGCTCCACTTGTAATCTAGTTCTTAGTGTACTTATATTTGGGTTTTGGTATCTTGACCATTCCTTCAGTGTCTTACTTTACTTTTTCTACAGGGTCACTGAAATTTCACTACCTGCTACTACATTTGCACAGAAGTATGGTGTTTTGAGTGATGTAACACTGAACCAGGAGGATGATAATTGTGATATAAAGGAGCATTCTCATCATTCGACAGCTCTGAGAATCAAATTTCCCAAGACTGTAGCCGCTGCAGACGTGGAAGTGACTGCCTGATCCGGGGAGGAAAGAGCAAACCAACGTAATCAGGCTGCAGGGGAGCAAGCTGCCAAAAAAACGGCCGGTGTAGCCGAAAATGAACACAGTACAAAGAGGGCAGGCAGCTGCTCAGTAAAGAGTGAGGACAAGGGCTGGCAAAAAAAGTAAAAAACATGAAACCTTTATTTGATTATTTAAAATATAGGCAGTACAGGGCACACAAACTCCCTGACTAGTTTCGTGCTCAGTTGAGCACTTAATCATAGGGTGAGTTTGTTCAGTGTTCATAGCCTATTTAAAGGCACATAACACCTGAAGATAATTATACATTAAAAACTGCAATAATGTTAAAACAGACATATATATCAAAATCTACCTAATTACAAACTCTATGTATGGCGTGTGGAAGAAAGAACAAACAGATAAACAAACAACTTTAAATAGGAACAAAATTGGATTACATTGTCTCACTTATAATTACAGAGCAAACATTGTTCTCATATATTCTATAAATTTAGAACACTCTTTGAATTACTATAAACTGGGTTGGAAATGTATCCCCATCCTCAATCTGATCAATAATCCCCATTTTAAACAAACTGTTATATAACAAAACTTGCTATATAACAAAATTTGTAGAAGGACTTATTTATGTTAGATTTATCCCCCAAGGTGCACAAGTAATAAATGTTAGTCAAGTATCTATATATATCAAGTATAGGACATTCAACACAAAATATCCAATAGAAAATATATACAACATAAACAAAAACAAAAAAGTCCATAAAGGGGATAGATACAAAGGCCCATATAGGGGATAGATACAAAGGCCCATATAGGGGATAGATACAATAACCCATCTAGTGGACAAATATAATAGCCCATATAGGGGATAGATAAACTACTCATTATATTAACATAGAAATAGAAAAATTAATTAAATCAAATTCATTTTTCTACAAAATAACTCATGTCCCATTCACGGTTTAAACCTAGGGGGGTTATAGTTCTCAATTTGTATATCCAATACAATTCTTGCTTCAGCAACAGCCTACTCCTATCACCCCCCCCCCCAGGTGGAAACATGACACGGTCTATTATCTGAACCCTCATGTCAAAAATATTAGTCATATGTACCAGATTAAAATGTTTAGCTATCGCTGATTCTTTTACATATTCCTTGGTGTCCCTAACATGTTCTCTAACTCTTGACCTCAGTTCCCTACTCGTTTGACCAGTGTATTGCAGGTTACAGTGTTTACATTCAAGGAGATAAACCACAAAAGTGGTTCTACAGTTAGCGTAGAATTTATGTTTGAACTCTTCTCCCGTCTGGCTACTTCTGAAGCCATCACCCACCTGTACAAAACCACAGGTTATGCACGAACCATGGCCACATTTATAAGTTCCTCTCCTCCTAATCCAATCACTTCTGTCTGAGTTATTGGAACAGATTAAACTAGGGGACAACTTGGATGACAGTGTAGGTGCCCTTCTCGGCACAAATTTGATCAAATAAAGGTTTCATGTTTTTAACTTTTTTTGCCAGCCCTTGTCCTAACTCTTTACTGAGCAGCTGCCTGACCTCTTTGTACTGAGCTCTGAGAATCAACTTTACTACAAACTAATTTTAAGATAATTTGCATTAATCCATTAACTAAAATATTTTTATTTTAAACATTTGGGAGGAAAAAGTCACTTACTCTGTACTACAGTGGTCTGTAAAAATTAAAGCTGACTGCTGTTTTTAAATATTTTAAATAATATAATTTTGAAGGTTTGCATATGATAAATTTAAAGGGACAGTCAAGTCCAAAAAATCATTTACATTATTCAGATAGAGTATGTAATTTTAAACAACTTTCCAATTGACTTTTATCACCAATTTTGCTTTGTTCTCTTGGTATTCTTAGTTGAAAGCTAAACTTAGGAGGCTCATATGCTAATTTCTTAGACCTTGAAGGTCGCCTCTGCATTTGATAGTTTTTCACCACTAGAGGGCGTTACTTCATGTGTTTCATATAGATAACATTGAGCTCATGCACATGAATTTATCGAGGAGTGAGCACAGATTGGCTAAAATGCAAGTCTGTCAAAAGAACTGAAATAAGGGGGCAGTCAGCAGAGGCTTAGATACAAGATAATCACAGGAGTAAAATGTGCATTATTATAACTGTGTTGGTTATGCAAAACTGGGGAATGGGTAATTAAGTGCTTAGCTATCTTTTAAAACAACACAAATTCTGGTGTTGACTGTCCCTTTAAGCCAATAATTAGTGTTTTGAGATTTTGTGATTTTGAAAAACAATATTTTAATACGTTCTTATTGTCACCATTCCATAACTAAATTGACTACTCTTTTTAAATTATTGCCATGCATTGGTAGCTGAAAAATTACCATAGATGTTTCAACTAAATGTATAGGTAAGTTTCTAGTTCTTAAGGGGAACAGTGCTCCTATTAGAAGACTTAAAGGGCCATGATTCCAAAATGTTGAAACACTTGAAAGTGTTGCAGCATAGCTGTAAAAAGCTGACTGGAAAATATCACCTGAACATCTCTATGTAAAAAAGAAAGATATTTTACCTCAAAATGTCCTAGTATTCAAACCCCATTGCAAAGGACTTTAGACAGCAAATCACTATGTCTGTCCTGGGACAGGCAAGGGAGTGAGCCTCGTGCACACTCCTGTAATTTCCCTATTCAGTTTAAGGAAGTTTACTATGAAATCTCATGAGAGTTAAGTCAAATCTCATGAGATCACAGTAAAAGAGTTCATGACCTCAGCACTGTTTTTTTACCTGCAGCTTGACAGCAGCTGAACTATAGCTTTTTACCAGAACTTACTCTAGTGAGCTGAGGAAATTGTGAGGTAAAATATCTTCCTTTTTTACATAGAGATGCTCAGGTGATATTTTCCTGCCAGCTTTTTACAGTTATACTGCATCAGTTTCAAGTGATTTACCATATGAGTATTATGTCCCTTTAAGGGACTAGACAAAAGTGTAGTTAAATATTTTAAATCATCTCATCTTAACTTCAATAGTTAGGGCTTTAATATAATTTTCCTATACAACATAATTGCAAGTAAGTGTTTGTTGGAATTTATTTAGGCATTAAATAAGTATTATTACCTAAATCTGAAATATTTGGGTTTTTGCTTTTAGTTACTTATTGTAAAGTTCTCAATAAGGACACACTTTTTTAGGAGATGCTTATTTGCTACCTTTAATGTATACTGTACTGTTCTGGGAACTGTGGATTTAGACTGTTACCTGGATGGCAGTGAAATATAGTGTCATATTTATTTTTGGGTGAGAACTTAAGATCTAATAATCATAAATAAGTATAATATAGTATACAGATACAGGTGCTGTACAACTAATTCGATGTCCCAAATTTAGATTTCAGGAAGACTTATATTTCTTATATGGTAAAATAGCTTAGCAATTCTTTAAAATAGCACATATTGCTTAAGGGGGTACAGGAACAGTGGGGATATGTGTAATGCAGTGGGATGCAAGTGTGTAATGTATAGGTATGTTTGTAACAAAAAAGGAAAAACCAATCTAGCTCTCCTGAGAAGAAGCACATAAAAGAAAGGGAAATCAATCTGGTTCTCCAAAGAAGTAGCGCATACTGTAAAAATAAAAATGATAGTTTATAAGAAACACACAGACCTTTAGGCAAGCATACTGTATAGATGAAAGTGTTATAGGGGTATTAATAATGTATACTTGTTATTTTACAAAAAAATCTCCAATCTCTTGTGTTCTAATACCTTCCCATGCCTCTCCCTGAACCTGAAACAACACAGCTGAAACTGTGGCACAAAAATATATTTTGCAAAATAATAGGATATAATAAGATTGCTGAGCTTCTAAATTTGAGTGCAGCAATTCACAACTATGCCAAACTTCTCTTAGTAATTGTTAATAAATATATATTATTAATAATGACAGAAACTTAAAAAACATAAATTCTTTCCCCAGTCTAAAAGGGACATTCCGGTCAACATTTTAATGCACATAGATTAATTAAATTGTTGAATAGAAACATATATGCAATATACATGTATTGGCAACATCTGTTCTATTAAAAATTATCACTGTTTTAGTGTTAGCATTTTTCTCTGCACATGCATGTGAAGCCTAGCTAGATATTCTCAGTGCACCAACATTTTAAATACTGCAGCTTCTCAGAGCATCATGGACTTGTATCATGTCATAAATTAACATATTGAGTCATTACCAGATGGTAAAAGCACCTTCGGCTTTCTGAGCTGTGCTGTGTTAAAAATGCTGGTGCACGGTGCATACTTAAATACACATATAAAACAACCATAGCTTTTATTAGAAGCATTTTTGCTAATACATTTATATTGCAAAAATGCTTCTATTGAAAACTAAAATACATCCATGTGAATTCCAATTGGCAATTTTGGTTGTAATGTCCCTTTAAAATTTCTCACTGTAAAATGTGTTTGACACTGCATAAAGTCAGTTCTGTCAGACCTATTTACACTAGATATGGTTAATACACAAAATTACATATCGGAACATAACTCCTGTAGACTCATAATGGTAGGGACTTACTGTACACATCCCAACTGCAAAGCTTTCCACAATAGTTGCCTAATTACCTAAAATAAAATACAATAAAATAAACTATTCTATAATACAAAAAAACAAACACTAAATTACAAAAAATAAAAAAGAATTACAAGAAGTTTAAACTAATTACACCTAATCTAAGCCCCCTAATAAAATAAAAAAGCCCCCCAAAATAAAAAATTCCCTACCCTATTCTAAACTACCAAAGTAATCAGCTCTTTTACCAGCCCTTAAAAGGGCTTTTTGCGGGGCATTGCCCCATAGTAATCAGCTCTTTTACCTGAAAATAAAAATACAATACCCCCCCAACATTACAACCCACCACCCACATACCCCTACTCTAACCCACCTAAACCCCCCTTAAAAAAAAACTATTGCTAACCCCCTGAACATCTCCCTACCTTGAGTCGTCTTCACCCAGCCGAGCTGAATTCTTCATCCAAGGTGCACAGTGGAGGTCCTTGATCCGGTAGAAGTCTTCATCCAAGTGGCAAAGAAGATCAGAACAGCCAATAGAATGCAAGTTCAATACAATTGGATGATTGGATCAGCCAATCGGATTGAACTTCAATCTGATTGCCTGATTGCATCCGCCAATCAGATTTTTTCTACCTTAATTCCGATTGGCTGATAGAATTCTATCAGTCAATCGGAATTGAAGGGACGCCATCTTGGATGACGTCCCTTAAAGAAAACCTTCATTCGTCGGGAAGTCGTCAGTTGAAGAGGATGGCTCTGCATCGGCTCCGTTGAAGATGGCTCTGCTCCTCTCCGGATGGATGAAGATTGAAGACGCTGCCTGGATGAACACTTCTACTAGATGGAGGACCTCTTCTTTGCCGCTTGGATGAAGACTTCTACCGGATCAAGGACCTCCTCTGTGCACCTTGGATGAAGAATTCGGCTCGGCTGGGTGAAGACGACTCAAGGTAGGGAGATCTTCAGAGGGTTAGCAATAGGTTTTTTTAAGGGGGGTTTGGGTGGGTTAGAGTAGGGATATGTGGGTGGTGGGTTGTAATGTTGGGGGGGGTATTGTATTTTTATTTACAGGTAAAAGAGCTGATTACTTTGGGGCAAAGCCCAGCAAAAAGCCCTTTTAAGGGCTGGTAAAAGAGCTGATTACTTTGGTAGTTTAGAATAGGGTAGGGAATTTTTTATTTTGGGGGGCTTTTTTATTTTATTAGGGGGCTTAGATTAGGTGTTATTAGTTTAAACTTCTTGTAATTCTTTTTTATTTTTTGTAATTTAGTGTTTTTTTTGTATTATAGAATAGTTTATTTTATTGTATTTTATTTTAGGTAATTGTAGGTAATTTATTTAATTAATTTATTGATAGTGTAGTGTTAGTTGTATTTGTAACTTAGGTTAGGATTTATTTTACAGGTAATTTTGTAATTATTTTAACTAGGTAGCTATTAAATAGTTATTAAATATTTAATAGCTATTGTACCTAGTTAAAATAAATACAAAGTTGCCTGTAAAATAAATATAAATCCTAAAATAGCTACAATGTAATTATTAGTTATATTGTAGCTATATTAGGGTTTATTTTATAGGTAAGTATTTAGTTTTAAATAGGAATAATTTAGTTATTTTTAGGAATATTATTTTGTTTCATTTAAATTATATTTATGTTAGGGGGGTGTTAGGGTTAGACAGGTTTAGGGGTTAATAAATTTATTATAGTAGTGGCGACATTGCGGGCGGGAGATTAGGGGTTAATAATTGTAGGTAGGTGGCGGCGATGTTAGGGAGGGCATATTAGGGGTTAATACTATTTATTCTAGTGTTTGTGAGGTGGGAGTGTGGTGGTTTAGGGGTTAATACATTTATTATAGTGGCGGCGAGGTCCGGTCGGCAGATTAGGGGTTAATAAGTGTAGGTAAGGTAGCGGCGACGTTGGGGGGGGCAGATTAGGGGTTAATAAATATAGGGATCAGTGGTGTTAGGGCCAGAAGATTAGGGGTTCATAGGGATAATGTAGGTTGCGGCGGTGTCCAGAGCGGCAGATTAGAGGTTAATAATATAATGCAGGTCTCAGCGATAGCGGGGGTGGCAGATTAGGGGTTAATAAGTGTAAGGTTAGGGGCGTTTAGACTCGGGGTTCATGTTAGGGTGTTAGGTGCAGACTTAGAGAGTGTTTCCCCATAGGAAACAATGGGGCTGCGTTAGGAGCTGAACGCTGCTTTTTTGCCCAAAAATGCTGCTTTTTTGCCCAAAAATGCTGCTTTTTTCAGCCCAAAATGCCCCATTGTTTCCTATGGGGATATCGTGTACGAGCACATTTTTCCAGCTTACCGCTACCGTAAGCAATGCTGGTATTGAGGGTTCGAGTGGAGCTACATTAGGCTCAACGCACCCTTTTTTGAGCCTAACGCAGCCCCTCAGACAACTCTAAATACCAGCGTTGTTGGAAGGGTGCGTTGGGAAAAAAAGCAGCGTTAGCTACGCGGGTCTTTACCAACAAAACTCTAAATCTAGCCAAAAGGGTGGTACCACAAAGTATTAAACCCTCCCTACAAGAAGAGTTACAACTTCCAGCTTAACTATAGTATATAAATAAATATATATATATCATCTCTGACTTGACACACAAAGCCATTTGAACAAGTATTTTAGCAACAATTTTAGAAACCACTTGCAAGATATAATAAAATATTCTCCTTGCTCAGGAAATATGAAAGAGAAATAAGTCAATTATTTTAAGTACCAAACAGCCAAATTTTATCAAGTAACTTTTTTTGTTTGATCACTTTTGGTTAATCTTCCAAACAAGGCATTAACTTTATACATTCTACCAAATCAGTAGCAGGGCAAAGGATCTGCCAGATTAGGCTAATTAGCCAAGAGTTCCTCCTGTAGTTATATTTTTCTCAATAGAAAGAATTCCAGGAAGAATAACTGTAGTTGCCAGACATTTAGCAAGTTTTGCAAAGCAAAGTCCAAAGCATCACAATGTTATAAACCTCCCACTCTTTTACTGAAAATATTCTGCAGACTATGTCATTTTACTTAAGTCAGCAATTTCCATGTATTTCTAGGAGCTTTTAGGCATCTTTAATAGAAGATATGTAAGAAATAGGCATCTGCTTGTCTCTCGCTTTATATCAATTCACCAAACTCAGACTCGCAGCCATACATACAGAAAATACTGAAGCATATATTTCCCTGCTCTACTTACAAAATAATATAAACTCCAAACTTTTTCCAAGGATTAAATTGCTTACTTAAAGGGACACTAAACCCAATTTTTTTCTTTAATGATTAAGATAGAATATGCCATTTTAAGCAACTTCCTAATTTATTCCTATTATCAATTTTCTTTGTTCTTTTGCTATCTTTATTTGAAAAGCAGGAATGCCAAGCTTAGGAGGCAGCCCATTTTTGGTTCAACACCTGGGTAGCGTGTGCTGATTGGTGGCTAAATGTAGCCACAAATAAGCAAGTACTTTCCAGGGTGCTGTACCTAAAATGGACCTACTCCTAAGCTTTGCATTCCTGCTTTTCAATTAAAGATAACAAGAGAATGAAGAATGATCAGCAGATGATCACACTCTGAATATGTAGGCCATATCCAGATTCAACATTTGCAGATAATAATAAAGCATACCTTTCTAGACTCTAGACAAAGGGGCCTATCTATCAAGCTCCGTATGGAGCTTGACGCCCCGTGTTTCTGGCAAGCCTGCAGGCTCGCCAGAAACAGCAGTTATGAAGCAGCGGTCACAAAGACCGCTGCTCCATAACCTGTCCGCCTGCTCTGAGCAGGCGGACAGACATCGCCGGAAATCAACCCGATCGAGTACGATCGGGTTGATTGACACCCCCGCCGCCGCGAGTCTGCAGGGGGTGGCATTGCATCAGCAGCTCTTGTGAGCTGCTGGTACAATGCTGAATACGGCGAGCGTATTGCTCGCCGTATTCAGTGAGGTCTGGCGGACCTGATCCGCAGTGTCGGATCAGGTCTGCCAGACCTTAATAACTATGGGCCAAAGTGTAATATAAGAAACTATCACCAAGATTACAAGTTGTGCACTAAATCTGGTGCATAAATAATGCTAAATATTTAGCAGTACCGCATTTCCCATAGCGATGCCATTACAAGTTACAAAAAAAAAATTCTTTTGTTTTGCAATATGGTGCGTAGGGATGGGCGAATGTGTTTATATTTGAATTTGAATGTTAGAACAAATGTTATTGTAGAAATTTTATTTACATAATAGAATGTTGATAAGAATATTCTTAAAAATTATATTATCGAATGTTATTTACAGTTTTTGAATGTCCCTTTCGAATTCGAATGTGACATTCGAATGTGACATTTGAATTTGAATGTGACATTCGAATTCGAATATTACATTTATTAAACACAGTTGTATACTAGAAATACTATTTCGAATTCGAATGTCACATTCGAATTTGAATATTACATTTATAAAACAGTATTAGACTAGAAATACTATTTTGAATTCAAATGTCACATTCAAATTAGAATGTAGCATTCAAATTCGAATATTACATTTATTAAACACAGTTGTAGACTAGAAATACTATTTTGAATTTGAATGTGACATTCGAATTTGAATGTAGCATTCGAATTAGAATATTACATTTATTAAACACAGTTGTAGACTAGAAATACTATTTCGAATTTGAATGTTACATTCCATTTTGAAATTGAATAAATACATAGCTAAACATTCTGTTACTCGAACGAATATTTTTGAATTTTATTAAAAAATCCAAAAACGAAAATTCAAAAATTGAATGTTAGAATGTTATATAAACATTCGAAATGTGATTCGAATGAATGAATGTTTTAAACTTCGAATTTTTAGAAATATTCGCCTTTCCCTAATAGTGTGTTAAGCTCCATACCGCACAAAAGCCAAGGCCTGACTTGACGTGCTTGTGCACGTTCCCCCCATAGACATCAATGGAGAAAAAGTGTTAGAAAAAAACTAACACCTGTGATTGCGGAATGGTGATCGCTATAACGCAATTCCTTGTCTATTGGGGACAAGAAAGTTATGTAAAAACCTAACACCCTAACATAAACCCCTAGTCTAAAAACTCTGCCACCCCCGACATCGCCTACACTAATTCAAATTATTAACCCCTAATACACCATCCACCCACATCACTAACACCTAAATAAAGGTATTAACCCCTAAACCGCCAACTCTCCACAATGCCAACACTACCATAAAACTATTAACCCCTAAACCGTCAACCCCCCACATCGCAATTACTAAACTAAACCTATTAACCCCTAAACAACTGCCCCCCACATTGCAACATGCTAAATTAAACTATTAACCCCTAAACTGCCAGCCCCCCACATCACAAATACTAAACTAAACCTATTAACCCCTAAACTGCCGCCCCCCAAATCACAACACACTAAATTAAACTATAAACCCCTAAACCTAACAACCCTTAACTTTAAATTAAAGTTACAATATAACTACCTTTACATTAAAAAAAAAGCTTACCTGTGAAATTAAAAAAAACTAAGCTTAAAGGGACATAAAACCCAAAATAATTAATTCATGATTCAGATAGAGAATACAATTTTAAACAGCTTTCCAATTTACTTCCATTATTTAATGTGCTTCCTTCTCTTGTTATCCTTTGCTGAAAGGTTAATCTAGGCACGCTCAGGGGCATCAGGGAACCTAGGTTCTAGCTGTTGATTGGTGGCTGCATATATATATTGATTGTGATTGGCTCACCCATGTGTTCAGTTAGAAACCATTAGTGCATTGCTGCTCCTTCAAGAGAATGAAACAGATTAGATAATAGAAATAAATTAGAAAGTTGTTTAACATTGTATTCTCTATCTAAATCTTGAAAGAAAATTTTTGGGTTTCATGTCCCTTTAAACTATAAATAAACCTAATATAACTATTTTTAAAAAACTAAAATAAATGAAAAATAAAAAACCTTTTACAAAATTAAAAAATCCTAACACTACGAATAAAATAAACAAATCTAACATTACAAAAAACAAACACCAAAACTACGAAAATTTAAAAAAATCTAAGATTACAAAAAATAATAAACGAAATTATCCAAAATAATAAAAATTAAATCTATTACCCCTATAAAAACAAAAAAAGCCACCACAAAATAACCCCCCCTAATCTAACAATAGACTACCAATATCCCTTAAAATGGCCTTTTGTAGGGCATTGTCCTGAAGCAATCAGCTCTTTTACATAAAAAATGACAAAGTACCCCCTAATAGTAAAACCCCCACCCAACAAATACCCCAAAATAAAAAACATAAGTCTAAAAGAAGCCTAAGCTACCCATTGCCCCTAAAGTGGCATTTGTATCGGCATTGCCCTTAAAAGGGCAATCAGCTCTTTTGTTCCCCATAAAAAATAAAAAAAGCCCTAATATAAATAAAAAACCCACCCCAAAAAATAAAAAAACAACCTAACACTAACCCCAAAAAATGTACTCACAGTTCCTGAGGTCCAGACACCCATCTTCACCCAGGCGGCAACATCTTCATCCATCGCGGGACCATCTTCTATCTTCTTCCCGGAGGTGCGGTGCGGTCTTCCCCTATGCGCGGATCTGGAGCGGTGGTCCTCTTCAGCGGAGGCGGTCCTCAGCGGCATGAAGACTCCTCTTCATGCGATCTCCGCTGCAGACTGAAGATTGAATACAAGGTACCCCTTTTATATTTGTCCTATACATTGCATCTATACATCTATATATAAACATTGGGGTACCTATACATTGCATCTATACATCTATGTATAAAATCCGCACCGGCTGGATGAAGATCGAAGAGGCCGCCTAGATGAAGATTTCTTGCCGCATGGATGAGCACTTCACCGGCTGGATGAAGCTAGAAGAGGCCGCCTGAATGAAGACTTCTTGCCGCATGGATGAGGACTTCGCCGGCTGGATGAATCCTCCAAGCGGGACTTCATAAACTGTAAGTGGATCGTCTTCTGGGTTAGTGTTAGGTTTTTTAAGGGTTTTTTGGGTGGGTTTTGTTTTTTTTATCTGGGCAGTAAAAGGGCTAAATGCCCATACAAATGCCCTTTTCAGGGCAATGGTTAGCTTAGGTTATTTTAGAGTTAGGGTTTTTATTTGTAGGGGTTGGTTGTGGGGGTGGTGGGTTTTACTGTTGGGGGGGTGTTTGTATTTTTTTTTACAGGTAAAAGAGCTGATATCATTGGGGCAATACCCCACAAAAGGCCCTTTTAAGGACCATTGGTAGTTTATTGTAGGCTAGGGCTTTTTTTTTATTTTGGGTGGGCTTTTTTATTTTGATAGGGCTATTAGATTTGGAGTAATTCTTTTTTATTTTTGATATTTTTTGTTATTTTTCATAATTTAGGGGGGGTTTGTAATTTTTTTTTTTTTTTTTTTTTTAGGTAGATACTTTTTGTAATTTTTAGAGTAGTGTTAGGATTTTTTATTGGTAGTTTAGTTTTATTTAATTGGTAATTAGTTTAATTTTAGTTTAATAATTTTAATCGCTAGTTTAATTTTTTTTTTTTATTTGACAGGTAAATTTTAATTTAATTTAAGCTAGGGAAATTGTAATTTTAATATAAAGTTATATAAAGGTTTAGGGGCTACTAGTTTAAATTAGTTTATTTCGTTGTGTGGGCTTTTGGTTTAGGGGTTAATAGCTTATTTTAGTATATTTCATTGTGGGGGGCTTGAGGATTAGGGGTTAATAGGTTTATTATAGCGGCGGTGTGGGTGGATGGCAGATTAGGGGTTAATAATATTTAAATAGTGTTTTTGATGCGGGAGGGCGGCGGTTTAAGGGTTAATAACTTTAGTATAGTGGTGACCATGTCGGGGAGCGGTGGAACAGGGGTTAATACAAAATTTTAGTGGCGGCGATATCGGGAGCGGCAGATTAGGGGTTAATTAATTTATTATAGTGTTTGCAATGCGGGAGGCCCTCGGTTTAGGGGTTAATAGGTAGTTTATGGGTGTTAGTGTACTTTGTAGAAGTTTAGTTATGAGTTTTATGTTACAGCTTTGTAACATAAAACTCATAACTACTGACTTTAGATGGCGTTACGGATCTTGTGGCTCACTTTTTAGCCTCACCGCAAAACTCGTAATAGCAGCGCTATGGGAATCCCATGAAAATACGTAATTTTTACGCGTGCGAGACTGACGTTGCATTACAGGCTAAAAGGTGTGCGGTACACCTATACCAACAAGACTTGTAATGGCTGCGGTGCTGTTTTAATGCTGAAAACACCATCGGCTAGATTACGAGTTTTTGTCAATAAGGTTTGCGGGGCTAACGAGCAGTTTCAGCTCACCGCTCACCTACAAACAACGCTGGTATTACAGGTTTTTTTAAACCCGGTGTTAGCTCCAAAAAAGTGAGCGGAGAGCAAAATTTAGCTCCACATCTCACCTCAATACCAGCGCTGCTTAGGGTAGCGGTGAGCTGGCAAAACGTGCTTGTGCACGGTTTCCCCATAGGAATCAATGGGGCAGATTCGGCTGAAAAAAAACCTAACACTTGCAAAAAAGCAGCGTTCAGCTCCTAACGCAGCCCCATTGATTCCTATGGGGAAATAAAAGTTATGTCTACACCTAACACCCTAACATGAACCCCGAGTCTAAACACCCCTAATCTTATACTTATTAACCCCTAATCTGCTGTCCCCGACATTGCCGACACCTGCTTTATTTTATTAACCCCTAATCTGCCGCTCCGGACACCGCCGCCTCCTACATTATACTTATGAACCCCTAATCTGATGCCCCCAACATCGCCGAACCCTACATTATATATATTAACCCCTAATCTGCTGCCCCCAATGTCCCCGCAACCTAACTACATTTATTAACCCCTAATCTGCCGCCCACAACGTCGCCGCCACTATAATAATTATATTAACCCCTAAACCTAAGTCTAACCCTAACACCCCCCTAACTGAAATATAATTTAAATAAATATAAATACAATTACTATTATTAACTAAATAATTCCTATTTAAAACTAAATACTTACCTATAAAATAAACCCTAAGCTAGCTACAATATAATTAATAGTTACATTGTAGCTATCTCAGGGTTTATTTTTATTTTACAGGCAACTTTGTATTTATTTTAACTAGGTAGAATAGTTACTAAATAGTTATTAACTATTTACTAACTAGCTAGATAAAATAAGTACAAATTTAGCTGTAAAATAAAACCTTTATCTAAGTTACAATTACACCTAACACTACACTATCATTAAATAAATTAACTAAATTAACTACAATTAATTACAATTAAATTAAATAAACTAAAGTACGGAAAAAAAAAACAATTACAGAAAATAATAAAATAATTACAATTTTTTTAAACTAATTACACCTAATTTAATCCCCCTAATAAAATAAAAAAGCTTCCCAAAATAAAAAAAATTCCTACCCTATAATAAATTACAAATAGCCCTTAAAAGGGCTTTTTGCGGGGCATTGCCCCAAAGTAATCAGCTCTTTTACCTGTAAAAAATATATACAATATCCCCCCAACATTAAAACCCACCACCCACACACCCAACTCTACTCTAAAACCCACCCAATCCCCCCTTAATAAAACCTAACACTAACCCCTTAAAGATCACCCTACCTTGAGACATCTTCACCCAACCGGGTAGAAGTGGTCCTCCAGACAGTCCGAAGTCTTAATCCTATCCGGGCAGAAGAGGTCCTCCAGATGGCCATCCAAGATGGCGTCCCTTCAATTCCGATTGGCTGATAGAATTTTAGGTAGAAAAAATCCTATTGGCTGATTCAATCAGCCAATAGGATTGAGCTCACATTCTATTGGCTGTTCCAGTCAGCCAATAGAATGCAAACTCAATCCTATTGGCTGATTGGATCAGCCAATAGGATTGAACTTCAATCCTATTGGCTGATTGGATTAGCCAATAGGATTTTTTCTACCTTAATTCCGATTGGAATTAGAATTCTATCAGCCAATCAGAATTGAAGGGACACCATCTTGGATGACGTCACTTGAAGGTACCGTTTAGTGTTAGTCATCGGAAAGAAGAGGATGTTCCGCGTTGGATGTCTTGAAGATGGACCCGCTCAACTCCGGATGGATGAAGATAGAAGATGACGCCTGGATGAAGACTTCTATCCATCTGGAGGACCACTTCTGCCCGGTTGTGTGAAGACGTCTCAAGGTAGGGTGATCTTCATGGGGTTAGTGTTAGGTTTTATTAAGGGGGGACTGGGTGGGTTTTAGAGTAGGGTTGGGCGTGTGGGTGGTGGGTTTTAATGTTGGGGGGGTATTGTAAAAAGAGCTGATTACTTTGGGGCAATGCCCCGCAAAAAGCTCTTTAAAGGGCTATTTGTAATTTAGTGTAGAGTAGGGCTTTTTTATTTTGGGGGGCTTTTTTATTTTATTAGGGGGATTCGATTTGGTGTAATTAGTTTAATTTTTTTTATTTATTTTATTATTTTCTGTAATTTAGTGTTTGGTTTTTTTCATACTTTAGTTTATTTAATTTAATTGTAATTAATTGTAGTTAATTTAGTTAATTTATTTAATGATAGTGTAGTGTTAGGTGTAATTGTAACTAAGGTTAGGTTTTATTTTACAGGTATATTTGTACTTATTTTAGCTAGGTAGTTATTACATAGTTAATAACTATTTAATAACTATTGTACCTAGTTAAAATAAATACAAAGTTGCGTGTAAAATAAATATAAACCTTAAGCTAGATACAAATGTAACTATTAGTTATATTGTAGCTATCTTAGGGTTTATTTTATAGGTAAGTATTTAGTTTTAAATAGGAATAATTTAGTTAATTGTAGTAATTTTATTTATATTATTTAAAATTATATTTAAGTTAGGGGGGTGTTAGGGTTAGACTTAGGTTTAGGGGTTAATACATTTAATATAGTTGCGGCGACGTTGGGGGCGGCAGATTAGGGGTTAATAAATGTAGGTAGGTGTCAGGGGTTAATAAAATTTAACTAATGTTTGTGAGGCTGGAGTGCAGCGGTTTAGGGGTTAATATATTTATTGAAGTGGCGGCGATGTCCGGTCGGCAGATTAGGGGTTAAAAAATGTATTTAAGTGTTTGTGATGTGGGGGGGGCCCTCGGTTTAGGGGTTAATAGGTAGTTTATGTGTACTTTTTAGCACTTTAGTTAAGAGTTTTATGTTACGGCGCTAGCCCATAAAACTCTTAACTACTGACTTTTAAATGCGGTAGGAGTCTTGACAGGAGAGGGTGTACCGCTCACTTTTTCCAAGACTCGTAATACCGGCATTAGGAAAATACCATTGAAAAGATAGGATACGCAATTTATGTAAGTGGATTTGCGGTATGCTCGAGTCGTAGAAAAAAAGTGAGCGGTACACCTGTACCTGCAAGACTCGTAATACCAGCGTTAGGAAAAAAGCAGCATTGGGACCTCTCAACGCTGCTTTTTAACCCTAACGCAAAACTCGTAATCTAGCCGCATATTTTCAGTGTTACAAACCGCAACACAAAACTTGTAATCTAGCTGATTGTGATTTGCACTATAACAAACGTGATTAATTTAGAGCACGTTTGGTATAGTGAGGTCACTATATCAAAACTAAAACATGTTAAGTAAAGTATGAACTTATAGCAAATATTAAAATAACACATTTTATATAGTACAAACCTGAAAAAACGCACTTTAGTAAAACAAAAAAGCCACAGTTACCGTCTTCTATGGGATATTATAAATATCCGTACACTAAATCTTCTTCTTAAAAAGAAAATAACAAGTCAAAAGTTAAAAGCATGTTTATTTAAACCATGAAAGACTTTAAACACACTGGGGGGTAGTTATCAAGCCGTCTACTTTTCTGGCTTCGCTGGCCCAATACGCCCGCCTAAGCTCGCCTACCTTCGCCGCCGCGGACCTGAAAAAATACGCCTAAGTTATCAAATAAAGCTGTCAAAAAGCCGCGGGGCGATGAGCAGCGGACTGTGAGAGTTATCACTCATCCGATCTCGCTGCTCTTCGGCTTTTTCCCAGCTTTATTGCTAGCCTGTCACTAAGCACTCACACTAAACTACACTGTTCTATCCCCTATACCGGCGCCCCCGGAGCCTCCCGCAACTAAATAAAGTTACTAACCCCTAAACCGCCGCTCCTAGACCCCGCCGCAACTCTTATAAATGTATTAACCCCTAAACCGCCGCTCCCGGACACCGCTGCCACCTACAGTATACCTAGTAACCCCTATCCTGCCCCCCCTACACCGTCGCCCTCTATTATAAAGTTATTAACCCCTATCCTGCTGATCCCGCACCTCTCCGCAACTAAATAAATAGTTTAACCCCTAAACCGCCGCTCCCTGAACCCGCCGCAACCTATATTAAACCTATTAACCCCTATCCTGCCCCCCCTACACCGTCATCACCTATAATAAATTTATTAACCCCTAATCTGCCTCCCCTACACCGTCGCCCCCTATAATAAATTTATTAACCCCTATCCTGCCCCCCACTACGCCGCCGCCACTGTAATAAAATTATTAACCCCTAAACCTAAGTCTAACCCTAACCCTAACGCCCTCCTAACTTAAATATTAATTAAATAAATCTAAATAAATTAACTCTTATTAACTAAATGAATCCTATTTAAAACTAAATACTTACCTATAAAATAAACCCTAATATAGTTACAATATAAATAATAATTATATTCTAGCTATCTTAGGATTTATTTTTATTTTACAGGTACCTTTCAATTTATTTTAACTAGGTACAATAGCTATTAAATAGTTATTAACTATTTAATAGCTTACCTAGCTAAAAGAAACTGAAATTTACCTGTAAAATAAATCTTAACCTAAGTTACAATTACACCTAACACTACACTATACTTTAATAAATTATTCCTATTTAAAAATAAATACTTACCTGTAAAATAAACCCTAAGATAGCTACAATATAATTAATAATTATATTGTAGCTATCTTAGGATTTATATTTATTTTACAGGTAACTTTGTATTTATTTTAGCTAGTTAGAATAGTTATTAAATAGTTATTAACTATTTAATAACTACCTAGCTAAAAGAAATACAAAATTACCTGTAAAATTAATCCTAACCTAAGTTACAATTAAACCTAATACTACACTATCATTAAATAAATTAAATAAACTACCTACAAATAACTACAATTAAATACAATTACATAAACTAACTAAAGTACAAAAAATAAAAAAATAAGTTACAAACATGTTAAAAATATTACAACAATTTTAAGCTACTTACACCTAATCTAAGCCCCCTAATAAAATAACAAACCCCCCCAAAATAAAAAAAATGCCCTACCCTATTCTAAATTAAATAAAGTTCAAAGCTCTTTTACCTTGCCAGCCCTTAAAAGGGCCATTTGTGGGGGCATGCCCCAAAGAAAACAGCTCTTTTGCCTGTAAAAGAAAAATACAACCCCCCCAACATTAAAACCCACCACCCACATACCCCTAATCTAACCCAAACCCCCCTTACAAAAACCTAACACTAATCCCCTGAAGATCATCCTACCTTGTCTTCACTCAGCCGAGCAGCGATGGAACCGAAGTGGACATCCGGAGCGGAAGAAGTTAATCCTCCAAGCGGCGCTGAAGAAATCTTCCATCCGATGAAGTCATCATCCAGGCGGCGCTGAAGAAAAGTCTTCGATCCAGCCAGTGTAATCTTCAAAGAGGCGCTGAAGAGGTCTTCTATCCGGGCGATGTCATCTTCCAAGCCGGGTCTTGAATCTTCCTCCCACCGACGCGGAACCTCCTTCTTCACCGACGGACTACGACGAATGAAGGCTCCTTTAAGGGACGTCATCCAAGATGGCGTCTTCTCAATTCCGATTGGCTGATAGGATTCTATCAGCCAATCGGAATTAAGGTAGGAAAAATCTGATTGGCTGATGGAATCAGCCAATCGGATTGAGCTCGCATTCTATTGGCTGTTCCGATCAGCCAATAGAATGCGAGCTCAATCTGATTGGCTGATCGGATCAGCCAATCGGATTGAACTTGATTCTGATTGGCTGACTCCATCAGCCAATCAGAATATTCCTACCTTAATTCCGATTGGCTGATAGAATCCTATCAGCCAATCGGAATTGAGGGGACGCCATCTTGGATGACGTCCCTTAAAGGAGCCTTCATTCGTCGTAGTCCGTCGGTGAAGAAGGAGGTTCCGCGTCGGCGGGAGGAAGATTCAAGACCCGGCTTGGAAGATGACATCGCCCGGATAGAAGACCTCTTCAGCGCCTCTTTGAAGATGACATCGGCCGGATCGAAGACTTTTCTTCAGCACCGCCTGGATGATGACTTCATCGGATGGAAGATTTCTTCAGAGCCGCTTGGAGGATTAACTTCTTCCGCTCCGGATGTCCACTTCGGTTCCATCGCTGCTCGGCTGAGTGAAGACAAGGTAGGATGATCTTCAGGGGATTAGGGTTTTTGTAAGGGGGGTTTGGGTTAGATTAGGGGTATGTGGGTGGTGGGTTTTAATGTTGGGGGGGGGTGTATTTTTCTTTTACAGGCAAAAGAGCTGTTTTCTTTGGGGCATGCCCCACAAAAGGTCCTTTTTAGGGCTGGTAAGGTAAAAGAGCTTTGAACTTTATTTAATTTAGAATAGGGTAGGGCATTTTTTTTATTTTGGGGGGGTTTGTTATTTTATTAGGGGTATTAGATTAGGTGTAAGTAGCTTAAAATTGTTGTAATATTTTTAACATGTTTGTAACTTTTTTTTTATTTTTTGTAACAGCTTTTTTTATTTTTCGTACTTTAGCTAGTTTATGTAATTGTATTTAATTGTAGTTATTTGTAGGTAGTTTATTTAATTAGTTTAATGATAGTGTAGTATTAGGTTTAATTGTAACTTAGGTTAGGATTTATTTTACAGGTAATTTTGTATTTCTTTTAGCTAGGAAGTTATTAAATAGTTAATAACTATTTAATAACTATTCTACCTAGCTAAAATAAATACAAAGTTACATGTAAAATAAATATAAATCCTAAAATAGCTACAATATAATTATTTTTTATATTGTAGCTATATTAGGGTTTATTTTACAGGTAAGTATTTATTTTTAAATAGGAATAATTTATTAAAGTATAGTGTAGTGTTAGGTGTAATTGTAACTTAGGTTAGTATTTATTTTACTGGTAAATTTCAGTTTCTTTTAGCTAGGTAAGCTATTAAATAGTTAATAACTATTTAATAGCTATTGTACCTAGTTAAAATAAATTGAAAGGTACCTGTAAAATAAAAATAAATCCTAAGATAGGTAGAATATAATTATTATTTATATTGTAGCTATATTAGGGTTTATTTTAAAGGTAAGTATTTAGTTTTAAATAGGATTCATTTAGTTAATAAGAGTTAATTTATTTAGATTTATTTAATTAATATTTAAGTTAGGGGGGCGTTAGGGTTAGTGTTAGACTTAGGTTTAGGGGTTAATAATTTTATTACAGTGGCGGCGGCGTAGTGGGGGGCAGGATAGGGGTTTATAAATGTATTATAGGTGGCGATGGTGTAGGGGGGGCAGATTAGGGGTTATTAAATTTATTATAGGTGGTGACGGTGTAGGGGGGGCAGGATAGGGGTTAATACATTTAATATAGGTTGCGGCGGGTTCAGGGAGCGGCGGTTTAGGGGTTAATACATTTATTATAGTTGCGGTGGGCTCCGGGAGCGGCAGTTTAGGGGTTAATATGTATAGAGTAGCTTGCGGTGGGCTCCGGGAGCGGCGGTTTAGGGGGTAATAACTTTATTTAGTTGCGGCAGCGAACTTGTACTTTCGCTATGGTCAGACTCCCATTGATTCCTATGGGATCCGCCGCCTCCAGGGGTGGCGGTTTGAAAACCAGGTACGCTGGGCCGTAAAAGTGCCGAGCGTACCTGCTAGTTTTTTGATAACTAGCAAAAGTAGTGAGAATGTGCCGCACTTGTGTGCGGAACATCTGGAGTGACGTAAGAATCGATCTGTGTCGGACTGAGTCCGGCGGATCGAAGCTTACGTCACAAAATTCTACTTTTGCCGGTCTCGAGCCTTTGATAACTAAGGCGTATCAGCCTCGCCACAAATACGCTGTGGAATTCCAGCGTATTTGAGGTTGACGGCTTGATAACTAGGCCCCTTATTCTAGTATTTTTCAGTATTATACATACACATTTACAATATAACCGCAATGACCAGCTCCTATAGGTTTCTTATTAAAGGGACACTGAACGCAATTTTTTTCTTTCGTGATTCAGATATAGCATGCAATTTTAAGCAATTTTCTAATTTACTCCTATTATCAATTTTTCTTTGTTCTCTTTCTATCTTTATTTGAAAATTGTGAATGTAAATCTTAGCAGCCAGCCCATTTTAGGTTCAGCACCATGGATAGCGCTTGCTTATTGGAGGTTGACACTTACCCACCAAAAAGCAAGCGTAACCCAGGTTCTCAACGAAAAATGGGCCGGCTCCTATGCATCACATTCCTGATTTTTAAATAAAGATAGCAAGAGAACGATGAAAAATGAATAATAGGAGTAAATTAGAAAGTTGCTTAAAATTGCATGCTCTATCTGAATCATTAAAGGAAAAAAATTGTGTTTAGTGTCCCTTTAAGTTATTTTTTTTTTATTGATAATGAATATATAGGAATTACATAGGAGTTTCATGGGGAAACATCACAGGGAGTTTCTGATTTTAAGAGGATTATCTATCTTAGGTGCACCTTTTCACACATATCAGTCTTGCCAGACTTTCAGTGGAGAGTTTTGATTGTAAGAAGCCTGCTGAATGTACAGTGAAACTTAGTTTTACTTGAACTGTTATTAAACAGAAACTATTTTTACTTTTAGTGAATGCAGAGTATATGATGTGTAAAGATGTTTTGAATACATGTACCCTCCCCACTCCCAAGATCTGAGTTCACTGGCGATGTGGGCAGATCTTTGCTCAGACAGTAATCCCTATTGTTTCCGATGGGAGCCACTTATTCAGATAGAGAGGATGAGTAATTAAGCTGCACGTTAAGAAGCATCAGTCTTCAGACTACTGTCTATTAGTGATGTCGCGAACCTAAAATTTTGCATTCGCGAACGGCAAACACGAACTTCCGCAAAGGTTCGCGAACCGGGCGAACCGCCATAGACTTCAATAGGCTGGCAAATTTTAAAACCCACAGGGACTCTTTCTGGCCACAAAAGTGATGGAAAAGTTGTTTCAAGGGGACTAACACCTGGACTGTGGTATTCCGGAGGGGGATCCATGGCAAACTCCCATGGAAAATTACATAGTTGATGCAGAGTCTGGTTTTAATCCATAAAGGGCATAAATCACCTAACATTCCTAAATTGTTTGGAATAACGTTCAGGTAGTGTAAGGGTTTTTTTTTTTTAAATGTACACTACTGTTACACCAGATATGAGTTGCACTGGTGTGACACTGTGCTCTGGCAGGACCTGGAACGCACACGTGTGAGGGAAACTGACTGCTATTATTTCACAATAAAAAAGGTTTGTTTTTTTAAATGTATGTACACTACTGTTTTAGCAGATATGACTTGCACTGGTGTGACACTGTGCCCTGGCAGGACCTCAAACGCACACGCGTGAGGGAAACTGACTGCTATTATTTCACAGTCAAATTTCTAGGTTTTTTTTAATGTACACTACTGTTACACCAGATATGAGTTGCACTGGTGTGACACTGTGCCCTGGCAGGACCTGGAACACACACATGTGAGGGAAACTGACTGCTATTATTTCACAGTAAAAAAAGGTTGTTTTTTTTTTAAAATGTACACTACTGTTTTAGCAGATATGACTTGCACTGGTGTCACACTGTGCCCTGGCAAGACCTGAAACGCACACGTGTGAAGGAAACTGACTGCTATTTTTTCACAGTAAAAAAAAAGGTGTTTTTTTTTTTTTTAAATGTGCACTACTGTTTTAGCAGATATGAGTTGCACTGGGGTGACACTGTGCCCTGGCAGGACCTCAAACGCACACGTGTGAAGGAAAATTACTGCTATTATTTCAAATTAAAAAAAGTTTTTTGTTTTTTTTAAATGTACACTACTGTTACACCAGATATGAGTGGTGGCACTGGGCAAGTGGGCACAGTATACGCTGTGAGCCTGAGCTGGCAGGCAGACTGCAATTAGATTACACAGGAAAAAAAAAAAAAAAAAAGCAGACTGATGTTCTAGCCCTAAAAAGGGCTTTTTGGGGTGCTGTCCTTACAGCAGAGATCAGATGAGTCCTTCAGGACTGTAGTGGACACTGAATACACTAGCCTAGCTATCGATTTCCCTATTAAATCAGCAGCAGCTACACTGTCCCTCCTCTCACTAAGAATGCAGGCTTCGAATGAATCTAAAATGGATGCTGTCCAGGAGGTTGGAGGGTCTGGGAGGGAGTGTCTACTGCTGATTGGCTGGAATGTGTCTTGTGACTGTGAGCTACAGGGTCAAAGTTACTCAATGATGACGAATAGGGGGCGGATCGAACATCGCATATGTTTGCCGTCCGCTGCAAACGCGAACATGCTATGTTCGCTGTGAACTATTTGCGGCAGAACTGTTCGCGACATCACTACTGTCTATATAATTTCATACTAATCCTCTTTTTAAAAATGGCTGCCCACTGCAATCAAAAGAGCTGTTCAAGTAGGGACATTTCACTACTTTTGCCCATGCTCTATAAACCTATGGTTGGGATTATCACATCTTTTAAAATTGTAGCAAATTCAGCACAGTACCTAATGTGTTAAATAGTGCTTAATTTATCATCCAGGGCATCTCCCAGGTTCTCACAGTGTGTAGGAAACTACTAGATGCCATTCACAATCATCAAATACTGTTACTAAGTTTCCATGTTTTATCCTTCAAGTCAGGCTAACAGGCCATGCACACATTTCTGTACTTACCGCTTAAAGACCGGCATACCCTGTATGTCAGCTGTCGTTAAAGAGACAGTCAACACAATTTTTTTATTGTTTAAAAAGATAGATAGCGCCTTTACTGCCCATTCCCCAGCTTTGTACAACCAACATGGTTATATTAATAAACTTTATAACCTTAGTTTAAACCTCTAAATTTCTGTATTTTTCTAAGCCACTACAGACAGGCCCATGATCACATGTTGTTTTATTAGCATTTCCCAACAGGGGAGTGTTAGTTCATGTGAGCCATATAGATAACATTGTACTCACGCCCATGGGTTGTGGCAGACACTGCACTAACTGGATAAAATGCAAGTCAGTAGATAATAAATAAAAGTCATGTGATCAGGGGGCTGTCAGAAGATGCTTAGATACAAGGTAATCACAGAAGTAAAAAGTATATTAATATAACAATGTTTTTTGTGCAAAACTGGGGAATGAGTAATAAAGGGATTATCTGTCGGCGACATTACGAGTTTTGCGTTAGCCTTAAAAAGCAGCGTTGAGAGGTCCCAATGCTGCTTTTTATCTAACGCTGGTATAACAAGTTTGGCAGGTAGAGGCTCACCGCTCACTTTTCTTCCGTGACTTTTCCATACCGCAAATCCCCTTACGTCAATTGCGTATCCTATCTTTTTAATGGGATTTGGCTAACGCTGGTATTACAAGTCTTGGAGAAAGTGAGTGGTAGAGCCTCTACCTCCAAGACTCCTACCGCATTTAAAAGTCAGTAGTTTAGAGTTTTATGGGCTAACTCCGGAACATAAAGCTCTTAAAGGGACAGTCAAGTATAAATTAAACTTTAATTATTCAGATAGGACTTTTAATTTTAATTGACTTTCCAATTTACTTTTATCATCCAATTTGATTTTTTTTCTCTTGGTATTCTTAGTTTAAACTAAACCTAGGCAGACTCATATGCTAATTTCTAAGCCTTTGAGGGCTGCCTCTTATCACATGCTTTTTAAATCTCTTTTCAACACAAAGAGACAGAAAGTACACGTGGGCTATATAGATAACACTGTGTTCAGGCACAGAAAGTTATTTAAGATCTAGCACAATACAATGCTAAATTTAAGACAATAGATAATAAACAGTCACAGTCATGTGATCAGGGGGCTGGAAGAAGGTTCCTAGATACAAGGTAATCACAGAGGTAAAAAGTAAATTAATATAACTGTGTTGGTTATGCAAAACTGGGGAATGAGTAATAAAGGGATTATCTATCTTTTAAAACAATAACAATTCTATGGTTGACTGTCCCTTTAACTACAGTGCTACAAAGTACAATAACACCCATAAACTACCTATGAACTCCTAAACCGAGGCCCCCCCACATCGCAAACACTATAATAAAATTATTTAACCCCTAATCTGCCGTCCCTAACATCGCCGCCACCTACCTACATTTATTAACCGCTAATCTCCGGCCCCCAATGTCACCGCTACTATAATAAAGTTATTAACCCCTAAACCTAAGTCTAACCCTAACCCTATCACCCCTAAGTTAATTTATATATATAATTTAAATACATCTAAATAAAATAACTATAATTAAATAAATTAATCCTATTTAAAACTAAATACTTACCTATAAAATAAACCATAAGATAGCTACAATATAATTTAATAATTACATTGTAGCTATTTTAGGATTTATATTTATATTACAGGCAACTTTGTATTTATTTTCACTAGGTACAATAGCTATTAAATAGTTAATAACTATTTAATAGCTACCTAGTTAAAATAATTACAAAATTACCTGTAAAATAAATCCTAACCTAAGTTACAAATACACCTAACACTACACTATCAATGAATTAATTAAATAAATTAAATACAATTATCTAAAATAAAATAAAATAAAATAAATTACAAAAAACAAACACTAAATTACAAAAAATAAAAAAATATTACAAGAATTTTAATCTAATTATACCTAATCTAAGCCCCCTAATAAAATTAAAAAAAAACCCAAAATAATAAAATTCCCTATCCTAAACTAAATTACAAAGCAATCAGCTCTTTTACCAGCCCTTAAAAGGGCTTTTTGCGGGGCATTGCCCCAAAGTAATCAGCTTTTTTACCTGTAAAAAAAAAAATACAATACCCCCCAACATTACAACCCACCACCCACACACCCCTTCTCTAAAACCCACCTGACCCCCCCTTAAAAAAACCTAACACTACCCATTGAAGATCACCCTACCTTGAGCCGTGTTCACCCAGCCGGGCACCGATGGGCCAGAAGTGGACATCCGGATCGGCAGAAGTCTTCATCCGATCGGGGCAGAAGAAGTCCTCCACCCAGCAGAAGTCTTCATCCAAGCGGTATCTTCTATCTTCAATCAATCGGAGCGAAGCGGGTCCATCTTCTATCCAGCCGACGCGTAGCCATTCTCTTCTTCCAATGTCACAACGAAGAATGATGGTACCTTTAAATGACGTCATCCAAGATGGCGTCCCTCGGTAGGAAGGTAGGAAAATTCCTATTGGTTGATTTAATCATCCAATCGGATTGAAGTTTAATCCGATTGGCTGTTTAGATCAGCCAATAGAATGTGAGGTCTATCTTGGATGACGTCATTTAAAGGAACCGTCATTGGAAACAATGGGGCTGCGTTAGAAGCTGGACGCTGCTTTTTTGCAGGTGTTAGGTTTTTGTCCAGCCAGCTCAGCCCCATTGTTTCCTATGGGGAAATCGTGCACAAGCATGTTTAGCCAGCTTACCGCTACCGTAAGCAACGCTGGTATTACAGGTAGAAGTGGAGTTAAATTTGCTCAACGCTAACTTTTCTAAGGCTTACGCAGTCATTCAGAAAACTTGTAATACCAGCGTTGGCTTAAGTGAGCGCTGAAAAAAAAGGCTCGTTAGCCCCGCAGGTCTTTACCGACAAAACTTGTAATCTAGGCGTATCTTTTTAAACCATAAAAAAATTGAGCTGACTGTCTCTTTAAGGAATTAATGATAATAAATCCTACAATAAAGTATTATGTGAGAGCTGTTTTTTTATTGGTATGAGCTTTTTATTGACACATAATACGGCATAATAAGCACCAGCACAATAGATACTGGAATTAGAGTCCCTGATTAGCAATGCGAGTGAGATCATTGTGTACATTATATGTTTTACTCTACTGGATCATACTGTAATATACCATGTATGAGTTACGCCTAAATTGCTGCATTATCTGTTCTTAAATGGGAATGTGTTGATTTAATTATAATTGTTATTTTAAATACATTTTCTCTAGCTCAAACCTGGAAGGCATTTGTTTTCAGAAATGCTAAAAGAAATTCATTCAGTCGTAATTTGTTTAAAATAACTTTTTCCCAAAAGCCTAGTATTGCTCCATAAAACTAATTCTGCAAAGCGTACACCAATATGAGCAGAGAATTTGAGAACAAAGGAACAATAGTTATCCATTAACCGTGTCATTTGTCATCGTTTGTTGGTGTCTGAGCTATCCAGTTAAGAGAAGAAAACCTGTGTGCTTTATATGTAAAACAAAGGATATTCATATGCAAATTTGTTTTTTTGCATTCAATTAAAATGGCACTAAATAATTTTAACAGCTAGGGGAGTTTTATGGCAATTTACTATAATGGTATATAATAACACCAAAAGTCTATCATTATTTATGAAATTAACACCCCTAACTGAGCGTTTCATAATACTTGATTGGCAAATAAAAATCGTATTTTGCTCCACAAGCCTTTCCCTATGCTTCGCTGTAGTATATTTCTTTAGGAAAGAATTAGTGAAATTTTATAGATACAGGCTCTTCACATATTATTTTTTGTCGTGTAGGTGTTAATTATTATTATTAATTTTATAATGTTAAGGAGAAGAGTGCTGTATACATATACATTATACAGTATGCCTTATATAGCGCTCCCATGCTCAACGTAAAGCAATCTGTTTAATGGGACAGTCAAGTCAAAATTAAACGTTTATGACTCAGATACGGCATGCAATTTTAAACGAATTTCCAATTTACTTTTATCATCAAATTTGCTTTGTTCTCTTGCGTCTTCTGAAAGTTAAACTCAGGTATGCTAATATCAAAGCCCTTGAAGGCTGCCTCTTATCTCAGGGCATTTCATTAGCTTTTCACAGCTAGACAGTTCTAGTTCATGTGTACCATATAACACATTGGTCTCACTCCAGTGGAGTTATTTATGAGTCAGCACTAATTGGCTAAAATGCAAGTCTGTCAAAAGAAACTGAGATAAGGGGGCTGTCTGCAGAGGCTTAGATACAAGGTAATCACAGAGGTGTAAGGTATATTAATATAACAGAGTTGTTTATGCAAAACTGGGGAATGGGTAATAAAGGGATTATCTATCTTTTTTAAACAATAAACATTTTCAAGTAGACTATCCCTTTAATTTTAAAACAATTGTAACATGTTTTTTTTTCATACAGACATTTATTCCTTTTAATAAACATATCTAACATTAGGGTTAATTCCAATCTCTCCAATACTGTTTATCAGATGTTTTTAAGCTACATGTTTTTCAAGTTTGTATCAATCACTGTACAAAAGATAAAACCAATTCTATACTAGGAAAAGTTCTGATCAGATCCAAGCAGATAACAGGAAAATTCCCCATACAATGCATGGACAGCACAATCCACTCGACCATGAGTTTGTCACTATATTTCGACAACAAAATGGACACCCATGGTTTTGTTTTCAAACTTTTCAAGCCAATTTTGAATCATTGTATTATCTTGCACATCTGCAATACATTCTGAAACGCCATTTTAGATGTATATATGGTCTAGATTCATGAAGCCTAAATTCAGCTGTATTGTATAGTCCATGGGGAGTGGCTGACTAGTCATTTACATATGCAAATATCTTTACTAGACAGATATGTGGTATTATGTAAAGCTAACAATATCTGCAGGAAACTAAAGAAAATGGATGCCATGTCTGTGGCATCTAGATATGGCATCAGAGGCGTAACTAGAAACCACAGGGCCCAGGTGCAAGAATCTAAGAAGGGGCCCCCCCATCGCCCCTCCCCCCTCCAAAAAAAGGTGAATTTAATACTTTTTTTTTTTTTACATTTAAAAAAGAAAAAAAAATGTGAATCAGATTACATATCTGCAAAAGGAGGTACCCTGTCCCCACAGTCTGAGATGGTCTGACCCCCTATTACTGTATATATATATATATATATATATATATATATATAGTGACACTATTTAACCCCCCAGTACTGTATATAGTAAGTTAGTGACATAGTCTGTAATCTGCCGGTGAGATGGCTGGCCTGACCCTACCCGCCCAGTACTTTATAAAGTGACCACAGTAGTCAGTGACATGGTCCACCCCCCATACTGTATATAGTGGTACTGTATAGTGGCACTGTTTACCCCCTACCCCCCTATACTGCAGTAATAAGGTCTGTAATTTGCTGGTTCCACAAACATACACAAACACACATACATGCATAAATACACACACAGTCACATACATACACACACACACACCCTACACACACTCATAAACACCAATGGGTAAAACAGAAACACTAACCCCTGTAGTCATGTCACACTCACATAATATTAGTGCAGGCAGTGGTAGGTTAACGTTTTTTATTAAAAAAAATGTATTTTTTTTTTTAAGCTGGGCCCCCACCCTCAGGGCCCAGTCGCACCTGCGACCTCTGCACCCCCTGTAGTTTCACCCCTGCATGGCATTAAGCAATAATGCTCTTAAAATGTTTGTTTTTATGTCCTACTCACATTTTCATGATTCTAAGTTACAGTATGATCCTTCTAGCCTCTGTACTCGCCATTATCTGCCTGCTCCACCATGTTCTTACCTATCCTGTCTGCACAGTGTCCTGCTTGCTAGTGACTTTAGCTACATTCTTTCTGCTTATGGTACCTATCAGCCTATCCAGACTGCTCACTTGGCTTTACTTCATTCAGCTTTTGCCTTCAGCTCTACACTTAGCTCCACCCCATGCTAATCCTGGGTTCCTGAATGTATCTTAATATTTGTGCTGTTATCACATAGACATATTATTACCATCATGTATCTGTATAGAACAGATTGCGCAGCACTATAAACATAGGTAAAATATGCAAAGGTAGCATTTATAAATGCCAAGTTGTACTACTATTAATCATCTCACATGACAGGTGATCTTCAAGACTCATAGGCCTTACATGCTAAGGGGGTTCAAAAGGAGGAGAGGAATTGAGGTAAGAAAAGGTTAGCGTACATTGCGTGTATCCCTGAATAGTAAAGTCTATTCCTGCTAGAGATTGCTAATGTACAGTACAAACAAAAGCTAAAACTCCTCTACCAAAAAGGAGTGTGAAAGTGTCAGAAACAATTTAGGATGAGCAAAAGAGCTTAAAGGGACAGTCCAGTCAGAAATAAACTTTCATGATTTAAATAGGGCAATTTTAAACAACATTCCAATGTACTTTTATCATCATTTGCTTTGTTCTCTTGGTATTCTTTGTGGAAAGCTAAACCTAGGTAGGCTCATGTGCTAATTTCTTAGCCCTTGAATTCCGCCTCTTTTTGCATTTTGACAGTTTTTCACAGTTAGTTCATGTGTGTTATATAGATAACATTGTGCTTACTCCCATGGAGTAATTTAAGAGTCAGCACTGATTGGCTAAAATGCATGTCTGTCAAAAGCACTCAGATAAGGGGCAGTCTGGAAACAAGGTAATTACATAGGTAAATGTGTATTAATATAACCGTGTTGGTTATGAAAAAACTGGGAAATGGGTAATAAATGGATTATCTATCTTTTTAACAATAAGAATTTTGGTGTAGACTGTCCCAATGTAACATCAAGTTAACATAAAATAAAATAAAACACAAAATGATGTACAAATTTAGTTCAAATCCCAAAAAGGTACCATGAGGTAGTGCCGGTGTTCTGTCAGATTCTGCAACCTTTGTGCTGAATCGCACGTTCTGACAGGTTGCAGAATCTGACAGAAAACCAGCACTAACTCATGGTACCTATTTGGGATTTGGACCTAATTTGTACATCATTTTGTGTTTTATTTTAACTTTTATTTTAACTTGATGTTAAATTGTATTGTGAATAAATAACAGTACTTAAGCAATTTCCTGTTCCAGCATGACTGTGCCCCTGCTCAATGCAAGGTCCATGAAGACATTGTTTGACGAGTTTGGTGTGGAGTAACTCGAGTGGCCTTCACAGAGCCATGACCTCAACTCCCTTGAACACCTTTGAGATGAAATGCAACGATAATTACAAGACAGACCTTCCTGTTCCACAATAGTGCCTGACCTTACATATGCTCATTTGGCTGAATGGGCAAAGACATGCTACAAATTCTTCTGGAAAGCCTTCCCAGAAGAGTTAAAGCTGTTATAGCCACAATGGGAAGCGGCAACTCCATTTTAATGTCCATGGTTTTGGAATGGGATGTCCAACAATCTCAAATAGGTGTGATGGTCAAGCGTCTACATACTTTTAGACATAAAGGGCCAGATTACAAGTTGAGCGCTAATTAACGCTCCTGCTCAATAAGCTTTTGTGCTTGTATTATGAGCTGAAAGTAAACTGTTATCGCTCTTGCGATAACCTGACGATAACCTGACGATCACAGCGTTCATTTATTCCCCCATAGAAGACAATGGAGCAAAAAAAGTGGAAACACCTTACTCTTGCACAAACCTGATCTCATATTCTCATGTGCGCTAACCTGACGTGAAAATATGAATTTCACATTCCAATGTTCTGCATATAGCAGAATATGTTCTATTTATTCATAAATACATATGTCTACATATATATGATGTTTTTTGTACAATATATATCTATAACAATATATATAGATAATTATGTATAGGTAGATGTATACAGATATATATAGGAATATCTATTTATATACATAGAACGTATTCTGCTATGTGCAGAACATTGAAATGTGAAATATGTGGAAAATTACTCCTGTGGAAAAAAATAATTTTTAAAGTTAAATTACAAGAAAGGCTGGCAGAATAAATAATTAAAGAATATTTCAAAGGTTTTTACTACACGCAATTATTTTATGGGGAATCAAATCTTTAATCTAATATCCATTTAAACAGTAAGCAAGCTCTTAAAAGTTTTAAACAAAACAAATTAATGCCACCACTTAATCACAATCAATGTCAGAGAAGCTTTAATGATATGTGCTGTGTTAATGTAGTAATAATAATTTCCATCAAACATAAAATACCAAGAGGAAATAGGATATACTCCTCTTCTGATATTTCTCATAAAACTGGTAGCAATTAATTGAAACAAATGGATCATATACACACAGCTGTATCAGAGTATCAGACATAAAACCCAATATTTTTAGATACAGCATGTGATTTTAAACAACTTTCCAATTAACTTCCACTATCTAATTTTTGTTCCCCTGATATCCTTTTTTTAAAAGGATACCTAGGTAGACTCAGGGGTTGCTGGTTGGTGGCAGCACCCAGTGAACCAATAAGATGAGACATGAAAGAAAAAAATGAAAGAAAAAAATGGGGTTTTATGTTCCTTTAAGTGATTGCAACTACCAATTATTTAACTAGTCATTAAAGCCATATTTTTATTTGTTTTGTATTTGAACGGATTCCTTCATTCTTTAAATTATATTGTGCATTGTAGAATAGGAAATGTCCAAAATCCTTCTGATTTGTCTTTGGGGATTGCTGTTCTCAAAATGTTGGATTATTCGCTGACGCATCTGTTGGCAGATTGTGGAGCCTCGACCCATCTTTGCTCTTGAAGCACTAGGCCTTTTTTGGAGGCTCCTTATATTTGATCGGAACAGCCAATAGAATGCGAGCTCAATCTGATTGGCTGATTGAATCAGCCAATCGGATTGAACTTGATTCTGATTGGCTGATTCCATCAGCCAATCAGAATTTTCCTACCTTAATTCCGATTGGCTGATAGAATCCTATCAGCCAATTGGAATTCGAGGGACGCCATCTTGGATGACGTCCCTTAAAGGAACCGTCATTTGTCGGGAAGTCGTCGTTGGAAGAAGATGGGTCCGCGGTGGAGGTCTTCAAGATGGAGCCGGTCCTCATCGGATGAAGATAGAAGATGCCGCTTGGAAGAAGATGGTTGCCGGTCCGGATCTACTCTTCTTCCCGGATAGGATGAAGAATTTGGAGCCTCTTGTGGACTTCTTCAGCCATCGGATGATGGATGTCTAGCCCCCGCTTGGGCTTAGATGATGTTACGTATCCTCTCACTGATTCTCTCAAGGAGTGAGATTATAGATTGAAGTTATTGGAGCTCAACTGCAGAATCGTATAAGAATTGATACTTATGTGTAAGAGTAGTTTGTATCAGCTCCTTAAGTATAACACTACTGAGCATGTGTTATATCAAATAAGGAAGTGAGTTTTAGTCTTGATAATCCGCAAGGTATTAGAGGATATTAGCTGAACTCATAAGAAATAAGTTCACAGTTAGTCTATGGAAATTTAGTATAGGAACAGTTCTGCGAGTGAATGTAAGCAGAGGAATACAACCAAGATCTTAAGTATTTGGAACGAACTCCAAACAAATAATGTTGTCAAATGTGAGAGTCTTATGTCACAGATATAGGTAGGCTTTTATCAATTACCTCTCCTGTAGTGCTTGAGTAACACTGGGTTTTGCTGCAGCATCCGAGCAGCATATGCAGATCAACAGCGTTTAGGAAGAAAGAGAGCGGGTCAGATGAGACACGCTGAATCTTGCGGAGTTCCGGTGAGTCACTGTGTGTGAGACGGCTCCGTTGTAGCGCTGCGCAGCGATAAGGCTCAGAGTCTGTTGTTCACTTAATCAGCAGTGAAGAGGAAATGTGGAGGAACCTTTACAATCCAGTAGCGATTGGTAGGAATCAGGTAGGTGACAAATGAGCGTCAGTTAGGGTTGCTTCCCAGTAGGAATATGAGATCCAGAAATGAACATTAAAGAGACGAATTGAGGATAAGAAGTTTCTTTATCTCAATCTTTGTAATCCAAGTAGAAGTGCTCATGGAGCAGTAGCTTGCAAACTAAACAGATAACTAAGCGCCGAGCGCTGTGAGGCCAGGTGTTATATTAGCTAGGTAGGTAAGGTAACTGAGCGCTGCAGGGTCCTAAAAGGTACAGACTCTGACATCACCCCCACCTCAAGCGAGCTGTCCCACAGCTCGAGGAGCAGGGCGGTCCGGATGTCTTCGATGGAACAGAGACACCAGGCGAGGAGCATTCAAATTGGAAGCCGGTTCCCAGGTGTCATCCTCAGGTGGGTAATCCTTCCAACGTATTAGGTATTCCACTTCTGAACCTCTGAATCTGGAATCCAAGACCGAATGAACTTCATATGAATCAGTCTCCGCTAAGGGTGAAGTAGGAGGTAGAATCAATGTAGGGTCTCGAGTGGGATTGTATGGTTTGAGCAAGGAGACATGAAATGTCGGGTGGATTTTCATGGAAAGTGGTAGGTCCAAAGTTACAGCGTTGTCATTTATGATTCGACAGACAGAAAAAGGTCCAATAAAACGGGAAGCCAACTTCTTAGACGGCACTTGAAGTTGTAAGTTTTTTGTTGAAAGCCAAACATTGTCGCCTATGTTATACTTAGGGGACGATCTTCTACGAAGATCATAGTAATGTTTTTGGCATCCTTGAGCCTTCTGAATGTTTTGTGTGGTGTTGGAGAATGCTGTTATAAGGTTTCGGCTATAATCCTCGAGTAGAGGAGAAGCAGTAGAAGGTTCTGAAGTAATGTGAAAGGTGGGATGATAACCGTAAGAGGCATAGAAGGGAGAAAGTTTAATCTTGTTGTTGGTTACAATAACACCGTAGATATTATTCTAGCCATTGATTCAACCGCTCGGTTTGGCCGTTCGTCTGTGGATGGAATGAGGTTGAATAACTGTGATTAATCTTCAACAATGAGCATAGCTTAGTCCAGAATCTCGACGTAAATTGGGTGCCTCTGTCCGTGATTATCCTAGAAGGAGTTCCGTGAAGTTTTACGATATATTGCAGGAATAGGTTAGCAGTCTCAGCAGAGGTAGGCAACTTATGATACGGAATGAAGTGTCCCATTTTTGTAAATGTATCTATCACGACTAGGACTGTCGTTTGTCTCTTGGAGGGTGGTAGCTCTACAATAAAGTCCATGGAGACTTGATCCCAAGGTCTTTGGGTTATAGGAAGAGGCATTAGAAGTCCGTATGGTTTGTTCCTGTCTGATTTGGAGGAAGCACAAATGGAACAAGAAGTTACATAGTCGATTACTGTCTGTCTCAATTTCGGCCACCAGTAAGTTCTTTGGAGTAAATCTGTTGTACGATTTACACCAGGATGTCCTGACAATGGAAGATCGTGATGGTGTTTAATAAGTGTAGTTCTTAAACTGGGGGACACATATATCCTATCATCGTGATAGTACACTCCAGATTTTTGTGTTAGTATGGTTGAAGGTAAATCCTTGTCATCTTTGTACGATGATAGTAGTTCTTCCTTGAAGCAAGAAGAGAGGCCGATAAAGCGCTCTTCAGGTATGATTGAAGTTGAGGTGAACTCGGTAGGTGGTTTGGTATGTAATCTGGATAACGCATCTGCTTTACCGTTTTTAATAGCAGGACGGTATTGTATGTGAAAATCGAATCTGGCAAAAAATAAGCACCAACGGACCTGTCTAGCGGAGAGTGTTTTGTTTGACTGCAGATATTGGAGATTTTTATGATCGGTATAGATGGTGATGGGGAATTTTGCTCCTTCTAAGAGGTGTCTCCAATTTTCTAAGGCTCTGCGTATAGCTAGTAATTCTTTGTCCCCTATTGAGTAATTCATTTCTGCTGGGCTCATGATTTTGGAAAAAAAAGAAACCGGATGCAAAGGTTCAGAGAGTGATTTTCTTTGCGATAAAACTGCTCCTGTAGCGTAGTCTGAGGAATCTACCTCTAGGATGAATTGGAGGTTGGTATCTGGGAAGCGGAGTATAGGGGCAGTAGAGAATCTGGTTTTCAGAAAATTGAAAGCTGTTGTGGCTTCTTCTGTCCAGGAAAAAGGAGTAGATTTGCTGGTGAGCTGGGTGAGAGGTCTGGCTATCTTCGAGAATCCCTTAATGAACTTGCGGTAATAGTTTGAGAACCCGAGAAATCTTTGCAATTCTTTTTTATCCTTAGGTTGTGGCCAATCCAGAAGCGTTTCAACCTTCTTGTGTTGCATACTGATTCCGTCTGGAGAAATTTCATAACCGAGGAAAGAGATTTGTGAGCAATGAAATTGACACTTCTCCAGCTTAGCATATAGCTTATGAACACGAAGTCGGGACAAAACCCATCGAACATGTTTTTTATGTTCTGATAGAGTTTTAGAATAAATAAGGATGTCATCCAGATACACCACAACACAGAGGTCCAACAAATCTCGAAAAACAATGTTAATAAAATGCTGGAAAGTTGCCGGCGCATTGCAAAGGCCGAATGGCATCACAAGATATTCAAATAATCCGTATCTCGTACGGAACGCAGTGAGCCATTCGTCACCTTCGCGAATGCGGACTAAATTGTAAGCCCCTCTGAGGTCAAGTTTCGTATATATGGTGGCATCTGAAAGACGTTCGATCAACTCAGGAATTAAGGGGAGCGGGTATCGATTTTTTACAGTTCTTTTATTCAGTTCGCGATAGTCGATAATAGGACGGAGTGAGCCATCCTTATTGGTCACAAAAAACATGCCCGCACCAGCTGGAGAAGTTGAGGCTCTAATAAACCCTTTCTTTATATTTTCGTCTAGATAAACCTTGAGGTGTTGTAATTCAGGTTGATTTAAAGGATAAACATGTCCGAATGGAATACTGGCTCCAGGTTGGAGTTCTATGGGACAGTCGTATGGGTGATGAGGTGGTAGATTTTCAGCTTCTGATTTGCTGAATACGTCTTCAAATTCTAAGTAGTCAGGAGGTATCACCGGTTGGTCTGATGTTGTTTGTAAAAGACACTGTTTGGGAAAACAAGTGTTAATGCAATAGGTAGAGTTGAAACTTACTTTAGAAGAAGACCAGTTTATTTGTGGTTCATGTTGTTGTAACCATGAAATACCCAACACGATGGGGAAATGTGGTGAGGGTAAGACATCAAATGATATGTGTTCAGTATGCCCCCCACTAGATATGACTGTTAAAGGTATGGTGTGATGCGTTATAGGACCTGTGTTAACAGTAGAACCATCAATAACTCTAACAGCAAGGGGTTTTGATTTCAAGACAAGTGGTATTTTATTAACACTGACAAGATTAGAGTCGATGAAGTTCCCAAAGGCACCAGAGTCCACAATGGCGTTAGTAGGAAGTCTTTTGTGGTCCCACTGCAAGACAAGGGTTAAACCACAGTAAGTTATTAGGTTATGAGTAGTATGAGTTGATTTGATAAAAACAAACTTACTTTTCTTATTCTTCGATAGAAGTGGACACTCCTGTACAGTGTGTGATGCATCAGCACAATACATACACAAATTATGGGTCTTCCTCCTGAATCTTTCTGCAGGTGTTATAGGTCCTCGAACTACCCCAATTTCCATGGGTACAGGTTGTTGAATTTGGCTTTGTGAAGTGCTGCGTATTGGAGGAGGTGTCGTCTTGGGTGTGGAATCCGTGTGGTATCTTTCATGTCTCCTCTCCCGGAGTCTTCTATCAATTTGGGTTGTAACCCTCATCAAGGCCTCCAGGGTGGGTGGCATGTCTATGCGAGCTAATTCGTCCTTCAGGGACTCAGCTAATCCTAACCGAAATTGATTTCGGAGAGCAACTGGGCTCCACATAGAATCAGAGGCATATAATTTAAACTCAGAGATGTAGTCCTCCACAGGCCTCTTCCCTTGTTTTAACTCTCTCATCATGGACTCTGCAGTCAATTGCACATCCTTGTCCAAGTATAATTCATCCATGTTGTCAAAGAAAGAAGAAAGGGAGGACATTATGGGATCTTGGTTCTCACACAAGTTGTCAGCCCAGCCTCTCGGTTCTCCACGTAGGAATGATACAACTGAGAGGACCTTGATCCTGTCCGTTGGATAACTGCGTGGCCTGAGGCTAAATAAGAGATGGCAAGCATTCTTAAATTGTTTGTATAGTTTTCTATTTCCAGAGAATGGCTCTGGTAAAGAGACCTGGGGTTCAGGTAGGGTGTCATGTGCTGCCTTTAGGGTGATTGAATCTTTTATGATGTCCCGTAGAGACTTATTTTCCACCTGCAGGTCTCTGACCGCTTGAGCGATCTGATCTACCCTCTGAGTGAGGTTGTAGACGACCTGAGGCAACTCTGCTGGCTCCATAGGTAAGGCTTAGTATTATGTTACGTATCCTCTCACTGATTCTCTCAAGGAGTGAGATTATAGATTGAAGTTATTGGAGCTCAACTGCAGAATCGTATAAGAATTGATACTTATGTGTAAGAGTAGTTTGTATCAGCTCCTTAAGTATAACACTACTGAGCATGTGTTATATCAAATAAGGAAGTGAGTTTTAGTCTTGATAATCCGCAAGGTATTAGAGGATATTAGCTGAACTCATAAGAAATAAGTTCACAGTTAGTCTATGGAAATTTAGTATAGGAACAGTTCTGCGAGTGAATGTAAGCAGAGGAATACAACCAAGATCTTAAGTATTTGGAACGAACTCCAAACAAATAATGTTGTCAAATGTGAGAGTCTTATGTCACAGATATAGGTAGGCTTTTATCAATTACCTCTCCTGTAGTGCTTGAGTAACACTGGGTTTTGCTGCAGCATCCGAGCAGCATATGCAGATCAACAGCGTTTAGGAAGAAAGAGAGCGGGTCAGATGAGACACGCTGAATCTTGCGGAGTTCCGGTGAGTCACTGTGTGTGAGACGGCTCCGTTGTAGCGCTGCGCAGCGATAAGGCTCAGAGTCTGTTGTTCACTTAATCAGCAGTGAAGAGGAAATGTGGAGGAACCTTTACAATCCAGTAGCGATTGGTAGGAATCAGGTAGGTGACAAATGAGCGTCAGTTAGGGTTGCTTCCCAGTAGGAATATGAGATCCAGAAATGAACATTAAAGAGACGAATTGAGGATAAGAAGTTTCTTTATCTCAATCTTTGTAATCCAAGTAGAAGTGCTCATGGAGCAGTAGCTTGCAAACTAAACAGATAACTAAGCGCCGAGCGCTGTGAGGCCAGGTGTTATATTAGCTAGGTAGGTAAGGTAACTGAGCGCTGCAGGGTCCTAAAAGGTACAGACTCTGACATCACCCCCACCTCAAGCGAGCTGTCCCACAGCTCGAGGAGCAGGGCGGTCCGGATGTCTTCGATGGAACAGAGACACCAGGCGAGGAGCATTCAAATTGGAAGCCGGTTCCCAGGTGTCATCCTCAGGTGGGTAATCCTTCCAACGTATTAGGTATTCCACTTCTGAACCTCTGAATCTGGAATCCAAGACCGAATGAACTTCATATGAATCAGTCTCCGCTAAGGGTGAAGTAGGAGGTAGAATCAATGTAGGGTCTCGAGTGGGATTGTATGGTTTGAGCAAGGAGACATGAAATGTCAGGTGGATTTTCATGGAAAGTGGTAGGTCCAAAGTTACAGCGTTGTCATTTATGATTCGACAGACAGAAAAAGGTCCAATAAAACGGGAAGCCAACTTCTTAGACGGCACTTGAAGTTGTAAGTTTTTTGTTGAAAGCCAAACCTTGTCGCCTATGTTATACTTAGGGGACGATCTTCTACGAAGATCATAGTAATGTTTTTGGCATCCTTGAGCCTTCTGAATGTTTTGTGTGATGTTGGAGAATGCTGTTATAAGGTTTCGGCTATAATCCTCGAGTAGAGGAGAAGCAGTAGAAGGTTCTGAAGTAATGTGAAAGGTGGGATGATAACCGTAAGAGGCATAGAAGGGAGAAAGTTTAATCTTGTTGTTGGTTACAATAACACCGTAGATATTATTCTAGCCATTGATTCAACCGCTCGGTTTGGCCGTTCGTCTGTGGATGGAATGAGGTTGAATAACTGTGATTAATCTTCAACAATGAGCATAGCTTAGTCCAGAATCTCGACGTAAATTGGGTGCCTCTGTCCGTGATTATCCTAGAAGGAGTTCCGTGAAGTTTTACGATATATTGCAGGAATAGGTTAGCAGTCTCAGCAGAGGTAGGCAACTTATGATACGGAATGAAGTGTCCCATTTTTGTAAATGTATCTATCACGACTAGGACTGTCGTTTGTCTCTTGGAGGGTGGTAGCTCTACAATAAAGTCCATGGAGACTTGATCCCAAGGTCTTTGGGTTATAGGAAGAGGCATTAGAAGTCCGTATGGTTTGTTCCTGTCTGATTTGGAGGAAGCACAAATGGAACAAGAAGTTACATAGTCGATTACTGTCTGTCTCAATTTCGGCCACCAGTAAGTTCTTTGGAGTAAATCTGTTGTACGATTTACACCAGGATGTCCTGACAATGGAAGATCGTGATGGTGTTTAATAAGTGTAGTTCTTAAACTGGGGGACACATATATCCTATCATCGTGATAGTACACTCCAGATTTTTGTGTTAGTATGGTTGAAGGTAAATCCTTGTCATCTTTGTACGATGATAGTAGTTCTTCCTTGAAGCAAGAAGAGAGGCCGATAAAGCGCTCTTCAGGTATGATTGAAGTTGAGGTGAACTCGGTAGGTGGTTTGGTATGTAATCTGGATAACGCATCTGCTTTACCGTTTTTAATAGCAGGACGGTATTGTATGTGAAAATCGAATCTGGCAAAAAATAAGCACCAACGGACCTGTCTAGCGGAGAGTGTTTTGTTTGACTGCAGATATTGGAGATTTTTATGATCGGTATAGATGGTGATGGGGAATTTTGCTCCTTCTAAGAGGTGTCTCCAATTTTCTAAGGCTCTGCGTATAGCTAGCAATTCTTTGTCCCCTATTGAGTAATTCATTTCTGCTGGGCTCATGATTTTGGAAAAAAAAGAAACCGGATGCAAAGGTTCAGAGAGTGATTTTCTTTGCGATAAAACTGCTCCTGTAGCGTAGTCTGAGGAATCTACCTCTAGGATGAATTGGAGGTTGGTATCTGGGAAGCGGAGTATAGGGGCAGTAGAGAATCTGGTTTTCAGAAAATTGAAAGCTGTTGTGGCTTCTTCTGTCCAGGAAAAAGGAGTAGATTTGCTGGTGAGCTGGGTGAGAGGTCTGGCTATCTTCGAGAATCCCTTAATGAACTTGCGGTAATAGTTTGAGAACCCGAGAAATCTTTGCAATTCTTTTTTATCCTTAGGTTGTGGCCAATCCAGAAGCGTTTCAACCTTCTTGTGTTGCATACTGATTCCGTCTGGAGAAATTTCATAACCGAGGAAAGAGATTTGTGAGCAATGAAATTGACACTTCTCCAGCTTAGCATATAGCTTATGAACACGAAGTCGGGACAAAACCCATCGAACATGTTTTTTATGTTCTGATAGAGTTTTAGAATAAATAAGGATGTCATCCAGATACACCACAACACAGAGGTCCAACAAATCTCGAAAAACATTGTTAATAAAATGCTGGAAAGTTGCCGGCGCATTGCAAAGGCCGAATGGCATCACAAGATATTCAAATAATCCGTATCTCGTACGGAACGCAGTGAGCCATTCGTCACCTTCGCGAATGCGGACTAAATTGTAAGCCCCTCTGAGGTCAAGTTTCGTATATATGGTGGCATCTGAAAGACGTTCGATCAACTCAGGAATTAAGGGGAGCGGGTATCGATTTTTTACAGTTCTTTTATTCAGTTCGCGATAGTCGATAATAGGACGGAGTGAGCCATCCTTATTGGTCACAAAAAACATGCCCGCACCAGCTGGAGAAGTTGAGGCTCTAATAAACCCTTTCTTTATATTTTCGTCTAGATAAACCTTGAGGTGTTGTAATTCAGGTTGATTTAAAGGATAAACATGTCCGAATGGAATACTGGCTCCAGGTTGGAGTTCTATGGGACAGTCGTATGGGTGATGAGGTGGTAGATTTTCAGCTTCTGATTTGCTGAATACGTCTTCAAATTCTAAGTAGTCAGGAGGTATCACCGGTTGGTCTGATGTTGTTTGTAAAAGACACTGTTTGGGAAAACAAGTGTTAATGCAATAGGTAGAGTTGAAACTTACTTTAGAAGAAGACCAGTTTATTTGTGGTTCATGTTGTTGTAACCATGAAATACCCAACATGATGGGGAAATGTGGTGAGGGTAAGACATCAAATGATATGTGTTCAGTATGCCCCCCACTAGATATGACTGTTAAAGGTATGGTGTGATGCGTTATAGGACCTGTGTTAACAGTAGAACCATCAATAACTCTAACAGCAAGGGGTTTTGATTTCAAGACAAGTGGTATTTTATTAACACTGACAAGATTAGAGTCGATGAAGTTCCCAAAGGCACCAGAGTCCACAATGGCGTTAGTAGGAAGTCTTTTGTGGTCCCACTGCAAGACAAGGGTTAAACCACAGTAAGTTATTAGGTTATGAGTAGTATGAGTTGATTTGATAAAAACAAACTTACTTTTCTTATTCTTCGATAGAAGTGGACACTCCTGTACAGTGTGTGATGCATCAGCACAATACATACACAAATTATGGGTCTTCCTCCTGAATCTTTCTGCAGGTGTTATAGGTCCTCGAACTACCCCAATTTCCATGGGTACAGGTTGTTGAATTTGGCTTTGTGAAGTGCTGCGTATTGGAGGAGGTGTCGTCTTGGGTGTGGAATCCGTGTGGTATCTTTCATGTCTCCTCTCCCGGAGTCTTCTATCAATTTGGGTTGTAACCCTCATCAAGGCCTCCAGGGTGGGTGGCATGTCTATGCGAGCTAATTCGTCCTTCAGGGACTCAGCTAATCCTAACCGAAATTGATTTCGGAGAGCAACTGGGCTCCACATAGAATCAGAGGCATATAATTTAAACTCAGAGATGTAGTCCTCCACAGGCCTCTTCCCTTGTTTTAACTCTCTCATCATGGACTCTGCAGTCAATTGCACATCCTTGTCCAAGTATAATTCATCCATGTTGTCAAAGAAAGAAGAAAGGGAGGACATTATGGGATCTTGGTTCTCACACAAGTTGTCAGCCCAGCCTCTCGGTTCTCCACGTAGGAATGATACAACTGAGAGGACCTTGATCCTGTCCGTTGGATAACTGCGTGGCCTGAGGCTAAATAAGAGATGGCAAGCATTCTTAAATTGTTTGTATAGTTTTCTATTTCCAGAGAATGGCTCTGGTAAAGAGACCTGGGGTTCAGGTAGGGTGTCATGTGCTGCCTTTAGGGTGATTGAATCTTTTATGATGTCCCGTAGAGACTTATTTTCCACCTGCAGGTCTCTGACCGCTTGAGCGATCTGATCTACCCTCTGAGTGAGGTTGTAGACGACCTGAGGCAACTCTGCTGGCTCCATAGGTAAGGCTTAGTATTATGTTACGTATCCTCTCACTGATTCTCTCAAGGAGTGAGATTATAGATTGAAGTTATTGGAGCTCAACTGCAGAATCGTATAAGAATTGATACTTATGTGTAAGAGTAGTTTGTATCAGCTCCTTAAGTATAACACTACTGAGCATGTGTTATATCAAATAAGGAAGTGAGTTTTAGTCTTGATAATCCGCAAGGTATTAGAGGATATTAGCTGAACTCATAAGAAATAAGTTCACAGTTAGTCTATGGAAATTTAGTATAGGAACAGTTCTGCGAGTGAATGTAAGCAGAGGAATACAACCAAGATCTTAAGTATTTGGAACGAACTCCAAACAAATAATGTTGTCAAATGTGAGAGTCTTATGTCACAGATATAGGTAGGCTTTTATCAATTACCTCTCCTGTAGTGCTTGAGTAACACTGGGTTTTGCTGCAGCATCCGAGCAGCATATGCAGATCAACAGCGTTTAGGAAGAAAGAGAGCGGGTCAGATGAGACACGCTGAATCTTGCGGAGTTCCGGTGAGTCACTGTGTGTGAGACGGCTCCGTTGTAGCGCTGCGCAGCGATAAGGCTCAGAGTCTGTTGTTCACTTAATCAGCAGTGAAGAGGAAATGTGGAGGAACCTTTACAATCCAGTAGCGATTGGTAGGAATCAGGTAGGTGACAAATGAGCGTCAGTTAGGGTTGCTTCCCAGTAGGAATATGAGATCCAGAAATGAACATTAAAGAGACGAATTGAGGATAAGAAGTTTCTTTATCTCAATCTTTGTAATCCAAGTAGAAGTGCTCATGGAGCAGTAGCTTGCAAACTAAACAGATAACTAAGCGCCGAGCGCTGTGAGGCCAGGTGTTATATTAGCTAGGTAGGTAAGGTAACTGAGCGCTGCAGGGTCCTAAAAGGTACAGACTCTGACATCACCCCCACCTCAAGCGAGCTGTCCCACAGCTCGAGGAGCAGGGCGGTCCGGATGTCTTCGATGGAACAGAGACACCAGGCGAGGAGCATTCAAATTGGAAGCCGGTTCCCAGGTGTCATCCTCAGGTGGGTAATCCTTCCAACGTATTAGGTATTCCACTTCTGAACCTCTGAATCTGGAATCCAAGACCGAATGAACTTCATATGAATCAGTCTCCGCTAAGGGTGAAGTAGGAGGTAGAATCAATGTAGGGTCTCGAGTGGGATTGTATGGTTTGAGCAAGGAGACATGAAATGTCGGGTGGATTTTCATGGAAAGTGGTAGGTCCAAAGTTACAGCGTTGTCATTTATGATTCGACAGACAGAAAAAGGTCCAATAAAACGGGAAGCCAACTTCTTAGACGGCACTTGAAGTTGTAAGTTTTTTGTTGAAAGCCAAACCTTGTCGCCTATGTTATACTTAGGGGACGATCTTCTACGAAGATCATAGTAATGTTTTTGGCATCCTTGAGCCTTCTGAATGTTTTGTGTGATGTTGGAGAATGCTGTTATAAGGTTTCGGCTATAATCCTCGAGTAGAGGAGAAGCAGTAGAAGGTTCTGAAGTAATGTGAAAGGTGGGATGATAACCGTAAGAGGCATAGAAGGGAGAAAGTTTAATCTTGTTGTTGGTTACAATAACACCGTAGATATTATTCTAGCCATTGATTCAACCGCTCGGTTTGGCCGTTCGTCTGTGGATGGAATGAGGTTGAATAACTGTGATTAATCTTCAACAATGAGCATAGCTTAGTCCAGAATCTCGACGTAAATTGGGTGCCTCTGTCCGTGATTATCCTAGAAGGAGTTCCGTGAAGTTTTACGATATATTGCAGGAATAGGTTAGCAGTCTCAGCAGAGGTAGGCAACTTATGATACGGAATGAAGTGTCCCATTTTTGTAAATGTATCTATCACGACTAGGACTGTCGTTTGTCTCTTGGAGGGTGGTAGCTCTACAATAAAGTCCATGGAGACTTGATCCCAAGGTCTTTGGGTTATAGGAAGAGGCATTAGAAGTCCGTATGGTTTGTTCTTGTCTGATTTGGAGGAAGCACAAATGGAACAAGAAGTTACATAGTCGATTACTGTCTGTCTCAATTTCGGCCACCAGTAAGTTCTTTGGAGTAAATCTGTTGTACGATTTACACCAGGATGTCCTGACAATGGAAGATCGTGATGGTGTTTAATAAGTGTAGTTCTTAAACTGGGGGACACATATATCCTATCATCGTGATAGTACACTCCAGATTTTTGTGTTAGTATGGTTGAAGGTAAATCCTTGTCATCTTTGTACGATGATAGTAGTTCTTCCTTGAAGCAAGAAGAGAGGCCGATAAAGCGCTCTTCAGGTATGATTGAAGTTGAGGTGAACTCGGTAGGTGGTTTGGTATGTAATCTGGATAACGCATCTGCTTTACCGTTTTTAATAGCAGGACGGTATTGTATGTGAAAATCGAATCTGGCAAAAAATAAGCACCAACGGACCTGTCTAGCGGAGAGTGTTTTGTTTGACTGCAGATATTGGAGATTTTTATGATCGGTATAGATGGTGATGGGGAATTTTGCTCCTTCTAAGAGGTGTCTCCAATTTTCTAAGGCTCTGCGTATAGCTAGTAATTCTTTGTCCCCTATTGAGTAATTCATTTCTGCTGGGCTCATGATTTTGGAAAAAAAAGAAACCGGATGCAAAGGTTCAGAGAGTGATTTTCTTTTCCGATAAAACTGCTCCTGTAGCGTAGTCTGAGGAATCTACCTCTAGGATGAATTGGAGGTTGGTATCTGGGAAGCGGAGTATAGGGGCAGTAGAGAATCTGGTTTTCAGAAAATTGAAAGCTGTTGTGGCTTCTTCTGTCCAGGAAAAAGGAGTAGATTTGCTGGTGAGCTGGGTGAGAGGTCTGGCTATCTTCGAGAATCCCTTAATGAACTTGCGGTAATAGTTTGAGAACCCGAAAAATCTTTGCAATTCTTTTTTATCCTTAGGTTGTGGCCAATCCAGAAGCGTTTCAACCTTCTTGTGTTGCATACTGATTCCGTCTGGAGAAATTTCATAACCGAGGAAAGAGATTTGTGAGCAATGAAATTGACACTTCTCCAGCTTAGCATATAGCTTATGAACACGAAGTCGGGACAAAACCCATCGAACATGTTTTTTATGTTCTGATAGAGTTTTAGAATAAATAAGGATGTCATCCAGATACACCACAACACAGAGGTCCAACAAATCTCGAAAAACATTGTTAATAAAATGCTGGAAAGTTGCCGGCGCATTGCAAAGGCCGAATGGCATCACAAGATATTCAAATAATCCGTATCTCGTACGGAACGCAGTGAGCCATTCGTCACCTTCGCGAATGCGGACTAAATTGTAAGCCCCTCTGAGGTCAAGTTTCGTATATATGGTGGCATCTGAAAGACGTTCGATCAACTCAGGAATTAAGGGGAGCGGGGTATCGATTTTTTACAGTTCTTTTATTCAGTTCGCGATAGTCGATAATAGGACGGAGTGAGCCATCCTTATTGGTCACAAAAAACATGCCCGCACCAGCTGGAGAAGTTGAGGCTCTAATAAACCCTTTCTTTATATTTTCGTCTAGATAAACCTTGAGGTGTTGTAATTCAGGTTGATTTAAAGGATAAACATGTCCGAATGGAATACTGGCTCCAGGTTGGAGTTCTATGGGACAGTCGTATGGGCGATGAGGTGGTAGATTTTCAGCTTCTGATTTGCTGAATACGTCTTCAAATTCTAAGTAGTCAGGAGGTATCACCGGTTGGTCTGATGTTGTTTGTAAAAGACACTGTTTGGGAAAACAAGTGTTAATGCAATAGGTAGAGTTGAAACTTACTTTAGAAGAAGACCAGTTTATTTGTGGTTCATGTTGTTGTAACCATGAAATACCCAACACGATGGGGAAATGTGGTGAGGGTAAGACATCAAATGATATGTGTTCAGTATGCCCCCCACTAGATATGACTGTTAAAGGTATGGTGTGATGCGTTATAGGACCTGTGTTAACAGTAGAACCATCAATAACTCTAACAGCAAGGGGTTTTGATTTCAAGACAAGTGGTATTTTATTAACACTGACAAGATTAGAGTCGATGAAGTTCCCAAAGGCACCAGAGTCCACAATGGCGTTAGTAGGAAGTCTTTTGTGGTCCCACTGCAAGACAAGGGTTAAACCACAGTAAGTTATTAGGTTATGAGTAGTATGAGTTGATTTGATAAAAACAAACTTACTTTTCTTATTCTTCGATAGAAGTGGACACTCCTGTACAGTGTGTGATGCATCAGCACAATACATACACAAATTATGGGTCTTCCTCCTGAATCTTTCTGCAGGTGTTATAGGTCCTCGAACTACCCCAATTTCCATGGGTACAGGTTGTTGAATTTGGCTTTGTGAAGTGCTGCGTATTGGAGGAGGTGTCGTCTTGGGTGTGGAATCCGTGTGGTATCTTTCATGTCTCCTCTCCCGGAGTCTTCTATCAATTTGGGTTGTAACCCTCATCAAGGCCTCCAGGGTGGGTGGCATGTCTATGCGAGCTAATTCGTCCTTCAGGGACTCAGCTAATCCTAACCGAAATTGATTTCGGAGAGCAACTGGGCTCCACATAGAATCAGAGGCATATAATTTAAACTCAGAGATGTAGTCCTCCACAGGCCTCTTCCCTTGTTTTAACTCTCTCATCATGGACTCTGCAGTCAATTGCACATCCTTGTCCAAGTATAATTCATCCATGTTGTCAAAGAAAGAAGAAAGGGAGGACATTATGGGATCTTGGTTCTCACACAAGTTGTCAGCCCAGCCTCTCGGTTCTCCACGTAGGAATGATACAACTGAGAGGACCTTGATCCTGTCCGTTGGATAACTGCGTGGCCTGAGGCTAAACAAGAGATGGCAAGCATTCTTAAATTGTTTGTATAGTTTTCTATTTCCAGAGAATGGCTCTGGTAAAGAGACCTGGGGTTCAGGTAGGGTGTCATGTGCTGCCTTTAGGGTGATTGAATCTTTTATGATGTCCCGTAGAGACTTATTTTCCACCTGCAGGTCTCTGACCGCTTGAGCGATCTGATCTACCCTCTGAGTGAGGTTGTAGACGACCTGAGGCAACTCTGCTGGCTCCATAGGTAAGGCTTAGTATTATGTTACGTATCCTCTCACTGATTCTCTCAAGGAGTGAGATTATAGATTGAAGTTATTGGAGCTCAACTGCAGAATCGTATAAGAATTGATACTTATGTGTAAGAGTAGTTTGTATCAGCTCCTTAAGTATAACACTACTGAGCATGTGTTATATCAAATAAGGAAGTGAGTTTTAGTCTTGATAATCCGCAAGGTATTAGAGGATATTAGCTGAACTCATAAGAAATAAGTTCACAGTTAGTCTATGGAAATTTAGTATAGGAACAGTTCTGCGAGTGAATGTAAGCAGAGGAATACAACCAAGATCTTAAGTATTTGGAACGAACTCCAAACAAATAATGTTGTCAAATGTGAGTCTTATGTCACAGATATAGGTAGGCTTTTATCAATTACCTCTCCTGTAGTGCTTGAGTAACACTGGGTTTTGCTGCAGCATCCGAGCAGCATATGCAGATCAACAGCGTTTAGGAAGAAAGAGAGCGGGTCAGATGAGACACTCTGAATCTTGCGGAGTTCCGGTGAGTCACTGTGTGTGAGACGGCTCCGTTGTAGCGCTGCACAGCGATAAGGCTCAGAGTCTGTTGTTCACTTAATCAGCAGTGAAGAGGAAATGTGGAGGAACCTTTACAATCCAGTAGCGATTGGTAGGAATCAGGTAGGTGACAAATGAGCGTCAGCTAGGGTTGCTTCCCAGTAGGAATATGAGATCCAGAAATGAACATTAAAGAGACGAATTGAGGATAAGAAGTTTCTTTATCTCAATCTTTGTAATCCAAGTAGAAGTGCTCATGGAGCAGTAGCTTGCAAACTAAACAGATTACTAAGCGCCGAGCGCTGTGAGGCCAGGTGTTATATTAGCTAGGTAGGTAAGGTAACTGAGCGCTGCAGGGTCCTAAAAGGTACAGACTCTGACAGATGAAGATATCGGAGCCAGGACGGATCGGTGTGATACCCGGTGAGGTGAAGACAAGGTAGGAAGATCTTCAGGGGCTTAGTGTTAGGTTTATTTAAGGGGGGTTTGGGTTAGATTAGGGGTATGTGGGTGGTGGGTTGTAATGTTGGGGGGGTATTGTATGTGTTTTTTTACAGGAAAAAGAGCTGAATTTCTTGGGGCATGCCCTGCAAAGGGCCCTGTTCAGGGCTGGTAAGGTAAAAGAGCTTTGAACTTTTGTAATTTAGAATAGGGTAGGGCATTTTTTATTTTGGGGGGCTTTGTTATTTTATTAGGGGGCTTAGAGTAGGTGTAATTAGTTTAAAATTGTTGTAATATTTTTCTTATGTTTGTAAATATTTTTTTATTTTTTGTAACTTAGTTAGTTTATTTCATTGTAGTTATTTGTAGGTATTGTATTTAATTAAATTATTGATAGTGTAGTGTTAAGTTTAATTGTAGGTAATTGTAGGTATTTTATTTAATTTATTTATTGATAGTGTAGTGTTAGGTTTAATTGTAACTTAGGTTAGGATTTATTTTACAGGTAATTTTGTAATTATTTTAACTATTTTAGCTATTAAATAGTTCTTAACTATTTAATAGCTATTGTACCTGGTTAAAATAAATACAAAGTTACCTGTAAAATAAATATAAATCCTAAAATAGCAATAATATAATTATAATTTATATTGTAGCTATATTAGGATTTATTTTACAGGTAAGTATTTAGCTTTAAATAGGAATAATTTATTTAATAAGAGTTAATTAATTTCGTTAGATTTAAATTATATTTAAGTTAGGGGGGTGTTAGTGTTAGGGTTAGACTTAGCTTTAGGGGTTAATACATTTATTAGAATAGCGGTGAGCTCCAGTCGGCAGATTAGGGTTTAATGTTTGAAGTTAGGTGTCGGCGATGTTAGGGAGGGCAGATTAGGGGTTAATACTATTTATTATAGGGTTAGGTGAGGCGGATTAGGGGTTAATAACTTTATTATAATAGCGGTGCGGTCCGGTCGGCAGATTAGGGGTTATTAAGTGTAGGCAGGTGGAGGCGACGTTGTGGGGGGCAGATTAGTGGTTAATAAATATAATATAGGGGTCGGCGGTGTTAGGGACAGCAGATTAGGGGTACATAGGGATAATGTAAGTAGCGGCGGTTTACGGAGCGGCAGATTAGGGGTTAATAATAATATGCAGGGGTCAGCGATAGCGGGGGTGGCAGAATAGGGGTTAATAAGTGTAAGGTTAGGGGTGTTTAGACTCGGGGTATATGTTAGAGTGTTAGGTGCAGACGTAGGAAGTGTTTCCCCATAGCAAACAATGGGGCTGCGTTAGGAGCTGAACGCGGCTTTTTTGCAGGTGTTAGGTTTTTTTTCAGCTCAAACAGCCCCATTGTTTTCTATGGGGGAATCGTGCACAAGCACGTTTTTGAGGCTGGCCGCTTCCGTAAGCAACTCTGGTATCGAGAGTTGAAGTTGCGTTAAATATGCTCTACACTCCTTTTTTGGAGCCTAACGCAGCCATTCTGTGGACTCTCAATACCAGAGTTATTTAAAAGGTGCGGCCAGAAAAAAGCCAGCGTTAGCTACGCGGGTCGTTACCGACAAAACTCTAAATCTAGCCGTAAGCCTCCCTCCCTTCCTTCCTGCATTTGTCAGTAGTGTTAGGGCACACAGGACTACAAGCTCAGATCATGGACTGAGGTAACAGTTGCTGAGGAACCAGACAGGATAAGTCATTATGCGGGTACAGATAGTGTTCTCCCCTGGCTCCCCTTTAGTGAGGCCAGTGCTGAACCATAGGCAAAAACTGAATGATATCAGATATGAGGGACACTTAGCAATAAGTGATCCCTTTATTATGATTGCATTGGTATAAATCTGAATATTATTCAACCTGGATCATAGTCATTATTATTCTACCAGAATCGTAAAATATCATTTTTAATTTATTCATATTAATGGACAAAAATAGCAGTGCACTACCCACTGGGGAGCAGTGTTTAATTTCTGAAGTTACCTGTATATTAGCTGTTGCAAATTGCCATTAGAAATAAAGAGTGTGGGGGAGCTTCCAGGCAGCTGCCATGACAGGTTGCAATGTAAAGAGCTGGAGCAAAGGCTGAGGACTATCTCCTAAATACCTTTGGTTCTTTGGAACATATTTCTTGGTGGATACTGATTGATCACATATTGAAGAATCAAACTAGACCTTTCTTATTACAACCAGCTCCTGTGTTCCAGGCTTTTGCAAGGTGGAGAAGAACTTACTCTAACCCCCCTCAATGGGAATGCTCCTGGACCCATCAAGTGTAGCAGTGCTATCTTGCTTGTCACTGAATTTCCTCCTCTTCCCAGCATAGTTGTTCTGAACCTTTATTAGATGCACAATATTCTAAGTTACCTGGAAGTGCTGCTAGCTAATATCTGGAAAATGTTGGAGACTCATCATGGACTTTTACATAAGGAGCTACTATCTTCATGTTCCAGTATACCCTCCACATCTACAGTGGTAAGCCCTACAGTCACTTATCCTGCTTTAGTGGAGCCGCCAGGGCCGTCTTTAATATTGACTGTACCCTGGGCAAAAAATTTCTTGCCCCCCCCCCCCACCCCATGCAATGGATCATCCACTGCTGGGCTAATCATTTTTTAAAAAAATGAAATAAATTGCAATATGTTAAACTGGACCTAAGCAGTACTAATAAGTAAATAAATATATAAATTCCTCCACTGTGGATTCATTTAATATTCTTTTAAATGTGATTCTGGTGTGAGGTTAGCTGGTTAGAGATTTAGGGCAGCAAACAGGAGCAAAGCAAGGTAAAGACTGAGGAGGAAGCATGGAGGTGCAGACAAATATAAGTTTACTGACTAGAACAGCAGAACTACTATGGGAAGCTGTAAAATCTGAGACAGAGAGAAAATAAAAACTATAAAAATAAACCTTACATTAATGTGTGAAGTATCAGCATGACACTATACATCAGCCACAGCAGCAAATGTCACTTCTTTGCTAGGAACAAGTTCCCTCTAACCCTGCACTAGACAATGCTGCATGGGGAGGGGCGAATGTGCACTCACTTATTCTTCCCACTGACACCTTTCTACAAAGCACTGTTCCCCTAACAAACTTCAGTTAGTTGATCTTAGGGCCATAGAAGAAAGAGCAGGGCTAAGGGGACCAGCAGAATGGATGCTGTCTGTCCAAGGCTGCATGGATACAGTGTGAGATGAGTCACACAGCCTCAAGACTGAAGAGAGCAGTGTATGCAACTGCACAGATGCTCAAATCCTCACGTGCCTGCCGCTCCATCTTTCTGCTGCATGAGCCTACAGTCAGCCCTACACAGAAACAATCGCCACCACCAGAGCAGTTACCTGGTAACAGTGGTAACCCCAGCAGGACCTTTTCTGATGTAGTGGGAATGGCTGGATGCCGAGTTAGGACTTTGCATTCAGTGCTGCACAGTGCACATCTAAAACAGCACATGGCAATAGCTTGGCATGTCACATGACAACGGCACGGTCTGGCACAGTTTTTTAAAAAAAAAATATATATAAGCAGAGTATTTTTGACTGTGACAGTAATAGGACTAAATGTGTGTATTCCCCATGTCACATCAACAGTCTGGTATAAACCATAAAAAAAAAAAAAAATCTTTTTTTTTTTTTTTAGGACTCTTGGGCCCCTCAACAGAGACTGGGCCCTGGGCAGCTGCCCCTTTTGCCCTGTGTTAAAGACGGTCCTGGGAGCCGCTTTTGCTTGATCCAACTGATTTCCCAACTGATGGATATGATGGGTCTGTTTCTGACCTTCCTCCTCAAAGCCCTCCATTTGCAGCGATTGAAGACCATGTAGCAGCTAGTGCACTTGCCCATACCCCCAGGGCCACAACATTGGAGGTGATACCAATCCTGCAGTCTGGGCAGTACAGTCCAGCCCCGATATTCTTTCCTACAGGGATGCAGAGAAAGGTTTTCTTGTCTGGAGCACTTGCCTTTTCACTTCCAGGCATTTAACCATTTTGCTATTTTCTGGACCAAGAACCCCCAATTGATTACAGTGAGTTCCCAGCCCTCCGGGAGCAACTTTGTTGAATACCACAAGCCCATGGTTAGAACCAGAGTTGGGTAAACAGTATTCTACCTCTTGACTGGGGCCAAATACTCAGTTTACTGTAATGTGGTGGACACTCTCCTTTAATGTTAGAAGGAAGATGATGGGTGTTTGTTTGCGCTCCAGTCAGAATTATTAAAACGGTTTTCCTGGATGTCTCTTTTACAAGTTCATGATAGGGAAATCTGTTACTAATTATAGCTGTACTTTTCATTAGTTATTGGTACTATATGGACTCTGTCTCAGAGGCTGCAAACTAAAATCTATGGCATGCAGAGCTCTACAAGAGATCAAAAGCATTGCTTTATCCAGGTTAAAGCTATCAACATTAGCACTAATCTACCTAATTTTGCATCGAGATGCACAGAGACTGGTATAACATGGAAAATGCTGGGAGTTGCACAGCTATGTTAATTTACAAAAGACTGGAGTTGGACATTGTAATACTGCAATACTACCGCAATACAGTTTGAGGAGAGCTTATATTCAAAGACACGATGGAGACCAAGCAATTTAGTCAATAAATGATCCAAAGATCTAAAATATATTCAAATATAAAAGGATATGTTTAATATGTTATCAAATCCGATGATCTTGCGAATATCCTCAAGATCATCGGATTTGATTACATCACATGTTAGACATATCCTTTTATATTTGAATATATGTTAGATCTTTGGATCATTTATTGACAACCTGTTTGTATTTGTTGTTTTTTGTCACCCACTATCACATTTATTGTCACATTGTTTTGTATTTTTGTGATTGGTTTATACTTTTATATATACATTTATCTAACTAATTGTTTGTTATTTGATTATATAGGAACAATAGTTTTATCTATATTGACAGATCTTTCTTTATGCCCAACTAGCTCTGATAGTATTAGAGATTGAGCATTTCTTAGTTTTCAAACCTGATATCCTCCATGATTTCTCATATTTGGGAGTTATTCCCCAAATGTTTGCTATTTATCTCAAACTTTGATGCACAGACAATTTGTTTCTCAATCTAATTATATTATATAACTACTATTTATCTAACCATTTATATAGTGAAATCTATGGTTTAATTCTTTTACCTAAGGTGTGCCCTATTTTTGTTTCTAGAGATAGTACTCTTCTTATTTCTAGCTTTATAACACATAAAGAACAGGAAGAGGTCTAATAGATTTTCTTTTACGCTAAACCTATATACACAATAATAGGTACTCTGAATAGTGATATAAGCAGATCTTGACAGAAGTCGTGTTTTTTAAAAAAAATATATTATTGTTATTAGTTTTGTTCCATATAAGTGCTTATAATACTGTAGGGTAACAACACACACAATACTAATAAAACAAGAAAAAGCAGTACTACACAATTTATGTCATTAACCGGATGTACTACATAACTGAAAGTAAAAGGTAACAAGCATTGTATGCAACACAATTGGTCAAAAATGTAATTACATCACTACAATGATATACATATTGAAATAATAAGAAAAACCATAAATCAAATTTTTGGCAGCACATGGAAGGAGGGGGAAAAAACAAACACCCCAAGCAAATCCCTATCCTAACCATATCACTGGAAAGTGACCCGCATAAATATTTTGTAAAACATATTCTGTGTTAATAAATGGTTTGACTAGTTGCATTTGAATGTTATTAAGAAGTAGTGATGTCGCGAATTGTTCGCCGGCGGGCGAACATATGCGATGTTTGAACCGCCCCCTATTCATCATCATTGAGTAAACTTTGACCCTGTACCTCACAGTCAGAATACACATTACAGCCAATCAGCAGAAGACCCTCCCTCCCAGACCTTCCTACCTCCTGGACAGCATCCATTTTAGATTCATTTGGAAGCTGCATTCTTAGTGAGAGGAGGGACAGTGTAGCTGCTGCTGATTTAATAGGGAAATCGATAGCTAGGCTAGTTTATTCAGTGTCCACTACAGTCCTGAAGGACTCATCTGATCTCTGCTGTAAGGACAGCACCCCAAAAAGCCCTTTTTAGGGCTAGAACATCAGTCTGCTTTTTTTTTTTTTTCCTGTGTAATCTAATTGCAGTTGCCTGCCTGCCAGCGTGTGTGTCAGGCTCACAGCGTATACTGTGCCCACTTGCCCAGTGCCACCACTCATATCTGGTGTAACAGTAGTGTACATTTAAAAAAAAAAAACACTTTTTTGACTGTGAAATAATAGCAGACAGCTGCCAGTACCCAAGATGGCCGCCAATAAGGCAGATGGGGAGGGTTAGAGAGCTGTTTTGGGGGGGATCATGGAGGTTGGGGGGATGCTCCACCACAGCATATGTAAATATGCTATAATTTTTTTTATTTTTTTTTTAAACTTTTATTTTAGTACTGGCAGACTTTCTGCCAGTACTTAAGATGGCAGGGACAATTGTAGGGTGGGGGAGGGAAGGGAGCTGTTTGGGAGGGATCAGGGGGTCTGATGTGTCAGGTGGGAGGCTGATCTCTACACTAAAGCTAAAATTAACCCTGCAAGCTCCCTACAAACTACCTAATTAACCCCTTCACTGCTAGCCATAATACACGTGTGATGCGCAGCAGCATTTAGCGGCCTTCTAATTACCAGAAAGCAACGCCAAAGTCATATATGTCTGCTATTTCTGAACAAAGGGGATCCCAGAGAAGCATTTACAACCATTTGTGCCATAATTGCACAAGCTGTTTGTAAATAATTTCAGTGAGAAACCTAAAATTTTGAAAAAATTTAAGTTTTTTTAAAATTTGATCGCATTTGGAGGTGAAATGGTGGCATGAAATATACCAAAATGGGCTTAGATCAATACTTTGGGTTGTCTACTACACTACACTTAAGCTAAAATTAACTCTACAAGCTCCCTACATGCTCCCTAATTAACCCCTTCACTGCTGAGCATAAAACACGTGTGTGGTGCGCAGTAGCATTTAGCAGCCTTCTAATTACCAAAAAGCAATGCCAAAGCCATATAAGTCTGCTATTTCTGAACAAAGGGGATCCCAGAGAAGCATTTACAACCATTTATGCCATAATTGCATAAGTTGTTTGTAAATAATTTCTGTGAGAAACCTAAAGTTTGTGAAAAAGTGAACAATTTTTTTTTATTTGATCGCATTTGGCGGTGAAATGGTGGCATTAAATATACCAAAATGGGCCTAGATCAATACTTTGGGTTATCTACTACACTACACGTAAGCTAAAATTAACTCTAAAAGCTGCCTACATGCTCCCTAATTAACCCCTTCAATGCTGGGCATAAAACACGTGTGGTGCGCAGTGGCATTTAGCAGCCTTCTAATTACCAAAAAGCAACGCCAAAGCTATATAAGTCTGCTATAATGGCATGTCTGGCACACAGTGTTGGGGCAAGGGTCCATCTGACCACTGATACCTGGTCTGCAAAGCATGGTCAGGGCAGGTATATCACCTACACTGCGCACTGTGAAGCGGGCGTAACCCTTACACGTAACCCTTACACTACCTGATTGATACAACATCATACCTGATGTTTTAAAGCAACTATGTCATTTTCCATGGGAGTTTTGCCATGGATCCCCTTCCGGCATGCCACAGTCCAGGTGTTAGTGCCCTTGAAACAACTTTTCCATCACTATTGTGGCCAGAAAGAGTCCCTGTGGGTTTTAAAATTCGCCTGCCTATTGAAGTCTATGGCAGTTCGCCCAGTTCGCCGGTTCACAAACTTTTGTGGAAGTTTGAGTTCTCCGTTCGCGAACCCAAATTTTTAGGTTTGCGACATCACTATTAAGAAGTGTTGTAATTATTCCCATCCACTTATTAAAGAAAGATTTTAACTGTCTGCTATTCGCCTCTTGTAAATTATATTGTTCCAGCGAAAGTTGCATGATTAAAGCTTTCTTGAACTCAGCAAATTGGCCTTCCAAGTCCTTAAAATAGTGTTGCGGGCCAAAATCAAAATTGTTTTGAATAGTTTATAGTTTGTATGATCTATTGCAAATTTAGTAAGAAAGAAAATATGTTTCGGGGACAGCTCATAATCCATATTTACCACATTTCGTAACCAGAACTTAATTCTTGCCCAAAACGGTGCTATTTTTTGACATGCCCAGAAACAGTGGTATGTATTAGCCCTCTCTAGATTACATTAAGAACAATAGCAGAATTTATTGTACCAGTTTGATAGTTTTTCGGGGGTAATGTAAACATCATACATAAGTTTTAAATGTGATTTTATTACAAGACCAGAGACTCATATTTTGCATTCTCTCTCTTTACTACTTAAATGCAGTTTTTTAAAGTATACATAAAAATACAACAAACTGTCAAAATTTTGAAAATGAGACAGTAAAACAAATAACAGATCAGTGACCAATAAAATTAGAGAACTGATTAAACTAAAACCACATAGCCAATCAGGTTACTAATGAGTCCTATAAACTGTCCAATATACAGTAAGACATCCTCTTTCTTTTACTGCTCAGAAAGATAAGTATTGTCCTAATTGTGTTAATAAATAATAAGGTTTTCTTGTTATTATTATTCATTTCTTTTATTATTTAAATAATTTATTACAGTCTTTTATTGTTTTAGTGTATTTTATCTTTGCCAAATTTATTTATTGTCCGTTTTATTTTGTTTCCTTTTTTCGTTGGTTTATTTTTATTTATTTGTCTTATTATCTCTATCTACTTCCGTTTTAGTTTCACGTTATTTTTTAATCATTGTTACCTGTTTAGCTAAGTTTTTTCTTCCGTTGCGCTGTGCTGCTCTATTCCGACGTCCATCATGTGGTTGTCGGTTTCAGTGCGCATGCGCAGTTTTTCCTCCTTCTCATTGCGCAGTTTCAGTTTGTTTCCCGCCCTCAAACAACTGCTGCCGTCTTCGATGTTGTAACTTTGTTGCAACTCAGAGCCCTTTCGTTTTACAAACAGTATTTCCTCATTGTTTATTCATTCCGTTAATATAGTGGTCTATGTCTCCATCTTATGGCCACATTTGTTATCACTTTTAGTTTTTTGAAAATATAATTTTTATTTATTTGCTCATATTCTTTGGGGTCAATTCTCAGTTTTTATTACATATATGTCAGCAATTTTAATTAGTTAATTTTAATTAGTGTTTTATTCACTTTTGTTTGGAGACACTTTTATAAAGGAACTAAACAGTTACGTAAATACGTTCTCCAATCTTAATAAAGTGAGAACATCAATGAAAAAGATCTTTCACCAGGATCGTTTTTCTGAACAGGCTGGGAAAGGTAGAGGCCACTTTCCCGGCCGTGCTTCATTCCCAAACAGGTCTCAATTTGCCTTTCAACAATTCCATAACCAGAGACAATATCAGAATCCAGTCTCCTCAGGCTTCTTTCCATCTAGAGGAAGATTCTGGAACCCAAGAATTCAGCGTTCGAGACAAAGATCCCGCACACCTCAAGGTAAATCTTCCTTTTCTTCCTTCTCAGATTTCTTCCCAAAACATAATAGGAGGCAGATTATCTCTTTTCACACACAATTGGAACATGATCACTTCAGATCAATGGGTTCTTCACACTGTTTCAGGTCTTTTTATAGATTTTATTTCTCCTCCATTTCAAAATTCTATTCCCCTTCCAATAAAGTTTTCAGTTTCAGACAGAAATTTGGTTCAAAACGAAATTTCAAACCTTTTATTAAAACAAGCAATAGAACAAGTTTTAAATCCTCAAAATTGTTTTCTCAGCAATCTTTTTCTCGTAAAAAAGAAAAATGGCCTTTTTCGTCCAGTTATAAATCTAAGATCTCTAAACGCCTTTGTTGTTTATCAACATTTCAAAATGGAAGGTATTCATCTTCTCAGAGATTGCCTTTTAGACAACGATTATCTAGTCAGATTAGATCTGACAGATGCTTATCTGACAGTTCCTGTAGCTCAAGAACACAGGAAATTTCTAACTTTTGTTTGGGAAGAAAAGTATTGGAGTTTCACTTGCATGCCTTTCGGTCTATCTTCAGCTCCTTGGATTTTTACCAAACTAATGAAACCTATAATTACTTGGCTTCATCTTCGAGGTGTTCGTCTCATCATCTATTTGGACGATAACTTGATTATGAATCAAAACTCTGTCATGTTAAAGTCTCAACTCCAACTTACTATTTTCATTCTAGAACATTTTGGTTTCTTGGTCAACAAAGAGAAGTCTGTTCTTCTTCCAACCAAATCTCTAACCTTTTTAGGTTTCCAAATAGACACTTCGAAATCTACACTAAGCCTTCCCAGAGACAAAATTGTGAATATCAAGAAAGAGATTTCAAAAACTCTTTCTTTATCATTGGTTCCCATCAGGACTATAGCCAGAATAGTTGGGTTACTTTCATCCTCTATTCAGGCTATTTTCCCTGCTCCTCTTCATTACAGGGAACTTCAACGTTTAAAAAATTTTCATCTTCAGAAAGGTCTTTCATATTCCCACTTAATCCCTCTTTCTTCAGAAGCCAAAGAGGAACTCTCATGGTGGCTATCCCATATAGAAGCTTGGAACGGGAGAGCCATTTTCGGAAAATCTCCGGATCTAATCATAGAATCCGATGCCAGTCGCTCGGGTTGGGGCGCTCGTTGTGGTCCTTCAATCACAGGAGGAAAATGGTCTTCAGAAGAAAAGCGTTTTCATATCAATTGCTTAGAACTTTTGGCAGGCTCTTTTGCAGTCAAGAGTTTTGTCAAAAGTTCTTTTCCTGTGTCCATTTTACTCAGAATGGACAATATTTCTGCAGTTCGCTATTTGAATCGCCTCGGTGGTACAAAATCGAGAGATTTGTCAATTATTACGAAAGAATTCATTCATCTTTGCTTGGACAGAAATATTTCCGTCAAAGCGGAATACATTCCAGGTTTATCCAATGTCGCGGCGGATTGGGGATCTCGATATCTGACAGATTCCAGCGATTGGAAACTCCATCATCAAGTTTTTCATTCGCTTCAATCTCTCAGAGGTCCCTTTTCGATGGATCTGTTCGCTTTGAGACTGAATCACCAGATTTGCCCTTATTTCAGTTGGCGTCCAGATCCGGAAGCTTTGGCAATCGATGCATTTCTCCACCCCTGGCCTCTTCAGACAGCTTATGCTTTTCCCCCATTCTCTATGATTCAGAGAACCATATCAGTAGTCCGTCGGGATCTCCTCTCAATTCTCCTAATCACTCCCCTTTGGCCATCTCAACCCTGGTACCCATCTCTTCTAGAATTGTCTGTCAACCATCCTGTTCTTCTTCCGGTTTTCCCTCTACTCTTGTCAGATCCAGAAGGTCATCCTCACGATCTTATCCTTCAAGGATCTCTTCGTCTCATAGCATGGTCAATTTCAGGCAATCTTCATCTCTCCAAGGTTTATCACAACAAGCTCAAGAACTCCTTGCAGACTCATTGGCCCCCGGGACCAAAAAATGCTATTTTTCCGCATGGACCAGATGGTCTGGCTGGTGCGTGGAAAGAAGTTTGGATCCCCTTTCAGTGGATATAATTTACATCATTAATTTCCTCACATCACTTTTTGATTCAGGATTAGCTTACAGAACCATCAAAGTTTCTAGATCTGCCATTTCGGCTAAACATTCTTTTATAAATAATTTCCCTGTGGGACAACATCCTTTAATTTGTAAATTAATGAAAGCAATCAAACTTAAAAGACCCCCGACTCCTAAATATTCTTCTTTTTGGGATGTTGATCTTATTTTTTCCCTTTTTAAATCTTGGCCTTCTAATGAATTTTTATCATTGAAACAACTTACTGCTAAATTGGCTACCCTTTTATGTTTAATTTCTTTTTGTAGAGTTTCTGATGTCAGAGCTTTAGATTTTAATTCTAAACGTTTTACCCCTGAAGGTGTTACTTTCTTCATATCTAAGAGAACTAAATCTTTTTCAACCTCAATATTCTATCCTTACTTACCTTCTGAACCTCTTCTCTGTGTGGTTGTATGTCTCAAGGAGTATGAATGCAGAACTTCTTCTTTTCGTATTCCTGCTTCCAATCAACTTTTGTTATCTTTTATTCCTCCTCATTATCCTGTATCCTCTACTTCTATAGCCAGGTGGGTTAAATGGGTTATGAGTGAAGCAGGTATTGATGTATCTTTTTCCGCTCACTCTGTTAGAGGATCAGCCGCTTCTAAAGCATTTTTGAAAGCTGCCACCCTTCAACAAATTTTGGATGCAGCTGACTGGTCTTGTGATTCTATTTTTAAACAATTTTATTTTAAACCCATTGAACACGCCTCGCTTAATTTATTTTGTTAGTGGCTTTAAACTAGCAAAATATGAGTCTCTGGTCTTGTAATAAAATTCGGATTATCCTAAGTTATGAAGGTATAATCTAGATTTTATTAAAGACACAGAGACGAGTATTTTCCCTCCTCTGTTTATATTATTATATATATTTATTCCCACCCTTATTTGTTTTATCATATTACTAACATGTCTTGTATATTTATTTCAGTTACCAACCAATAATAAAGATATTTTCCTAAGTGGTTTTGCTCCATCACATCTCTGTGGAGAGACGAAACTTCAAGCAAGTTTTCCTCATCTTGTACAGTCTTCCGGAGGTTTTTCATTCTTTCCTGATAAGACGGAATTTTCTTCATGGATGATTCTTCTCTTCAAATTTCTTCTCTTCATGGGTGTCTGCTATCTTCTCGTCTGGAGCTATTTCCTCATGATGGACTTTTTGTTTCCTTCTTCAGTTGCAAAGAAAGAGGATGTCTTACTGTATATTGGACAGTTTATAGGACTCATTAGTAACCTGATTGGCTATGTGGTTTTAGTTTAATCAGTTCTCTAATTTTATTGGTCACTGATCTGTTATTTGTTTTACTGTCTCATTTTCAAAATTTTGACAGTTTGTTGTATTTTTATGTATACTTTAAAAAACTGCATTTAAGTAGTAAAGAGAGAGAATGCAAAATACTCGTCTCTGTGTCTTTAATAAAATCTAGATTATACCTTCATAACTTAGGATAATCCGAATTCTTGCTACACTGTCAATACCCACGAGCCATTAATTATTTTAAAGCTCTCTTATATAGCATGTATCTCAATATTTGGCAAATATTTTTGCCATTTATATTGTATATATTTCATTTGTCTAAGATTATGATGCGTAATAAGAATGTCATAAAAAAGGAGATATTGTATGTATACCTTCTTGGTACATTTTAATTCTCCCAACAATAGGGCCTAGCAACCAGTCAGGTTTATATTTAGTTTGTAAATCTAACAGGAAATGTCTTAGTTGTAGGAAGGCAAAAAAACTCTCTATAAGGTATTCCAAATCGTGTGCAATTACTAAAAGAATCTATTGTCAAATCTGTCATTAATAATTGTTTAACCCATATTAGTCCTTTATTTTCCCAGTTTTTAAAGACCTGTGTGGTATAACCTGGTAGGAAGCCCGGATTACCTCTAATTGTTAAAAATTCTGTGACAAATGGAGTTAAATTGATCTCTTTACAATATCGCTGCCAGACTATTATTATGTTCCTGAAAGTTATTAAATTATAAACATTGGTGGGTAGTTGGGGAATTGGGCAATGCAAAATGTCCTTTAAATCAAATGGGGCAATCAAATCAGACTCACATTGGAGGGATGAGATATATTCCATTTCAGTGATCCAGTCAATAGCAACTTTAAGTAGTGTCGTTAAAATAAAATATTTAATATTTGGGAATGCCAGACCCGCCGCTATATTAGAACTCATCAGTCTTTTTAATGCAATACAAGGTTGGCTGCCTTTCTAGATAAATCTGGTACAATACTGATTAAATTTGTCAATGTCATTTTTCCACAATAATATTGGAATATTCTGTAATAAATATAGTAGTTTTGGAAATAGTATAGTTTTGATCAGCATCATACATGCTGTGAGGTTAATTGCCAATTTCATCCAATTTTTGCTATCTCTCAAAAATTTAGGAATATTTAAATCATACCATTCCTGCTCAGAATTATTCCTAAATAATTCATCTTAGAAGTTTCTCTAAATAGATGCTTTATATGGGTTTTTAACGGTTTCCTTATCCACATTAATTTGAATTTAGATAAATAATTTTATATCCTGATATAGAGCCAAATATTTGGATATCTCGTAGTAGTATTGGAAGACTTTTTCCTAAGTTATTTAGGAATAATAACAGGTCGTCTGCATAAAGAGCTAAAACAACATTTTGTCTACCTTTAGTTGAATGCTTTCCAAGTGCTGGTGAGTGGTGATAATGGACATCCCTGGTGAGTCCCTCTCTGCAGAAAAAAAGGATCAGTAAATGATCCATTAACAATAATTGAAGACATTGGTATACTGTAGATTAATTTAACAAAGCTATGAAATTGCCCACTGAATCCAAATTTCCCTAACGAAAAAAATAATAATCCCAACGTATAAAATCAAAGGCTTTTTCTGCATCTACAGTCAGCAGAGATACAAAATCTAATACAATCATGGTCTTACGCACATTTTTGACTTGATTCCTACTTGGTTTTCAAGTATAATTTTACCTAGATGGGGTTTTATTAATTTAGCTACGTGTTTGTTCCCACCCATGCCTCCCTCTCCTCCCATGCCTCCTGGTCCTGAGTTACCAGGTACTGCTGAGCCGATGCAGTTGGGATTCATGCTTCTCTCCACAGCAGAGAGGGCCTTTAGGAGGAGGGAGGGGCTCTGCCTCTATTGTGGGTTACAAGGCCACCTTTTAAAGTCTTGTCCTACACGGCTGGGAAACACTTGCACCTAAGGTCCTGTCGGGGGCAGACCTTGGGTGGTTTATCCTCGTCCCCGGAACCGCTAAAGGAGAAAACTTTGGTCATGGTTGTCCTTTCCTGGGTGGTCTCCTCCATAGTCACCCAGGCTCTTGTTGACTCTGGTGCTGCAGGCTATTTCATTGACAGTGATTTTGGATCAAAGAACTCCATTCCTGTTTTTAAGTCCCTTCCACTTGCTATTGAGGCCATTGACGGCAGGCCCCTTCAGCCCGCACTCGTTATTCACAAAACTGCTCCGTTATCCATGGCTGTTGGGGCTCTCCATTTTGAAACCCTCCAGTTCCAGGTGATAAACTCTCCGCAGTTTCCAGTTGTTCTGGGTTATCCCTGGCTCCAAAAGCACAATCCCAATCTCGACTGGCACAGGTCCAAATTTTTGTCATGGTCTCCGCAATGTATTCTTCGAAAACCAGTTAAAATCTTTCGCACTTCTTTGATATCTCAATTGCCAGAGGAGTACCGAGAGTTCCTAGATGTTTTTGACAAGGTACTTGCCGGTACGTTGCCTCCTCACCGGTCTTACGATTGTGCCATAGACCTGCAACCCAGAGCCATTCCTCCTAGAGGCCAGGTTTACCCTCTGTCTGTTGTGGAAAATTGTGCTAAGGAGGAGTATGTTGCTGATGCTCTGTCACGGGGGATCATCCGCAAATCCTGCTCTCCTGCAGGGGCTGGCTTCTTCTTTGTGAAGAAAAAGGGTGACGAGTTAAGACCATGCATCGATTATAGGGGTCTTAATCGTCTTACCATTAAGAATGCTTACCCTATTCCTCTCATTACGGAACTCTTTGACCACCTCAAGGGAGCTACGGTCTTTTCTAAACCTGATTTGAGAGGAGCGTACAAACTCGTTAGGATCAAGGAGGACCACGAATGGAAAACAGCATTTAACACCAGGAGCGGGCATTATGAATATCTTGTTATGCCCTTTGGCCTATGTAATGCTCCTGCTGTTTTCCAGGAATTTATTAATGATGTCCTATGAGATATGTTTCAACAGTTTGTTGTTGTGTACTTAGACGACATCCTCATACACTCACCCACACTTGAGTCTCATTGTTCTGATGTTACACGGGTTCTTCAGAGACTACGTTAGAACGGCCTGTTTTGTAAATTCGAGAAATGTGAGTTCCATCAGACTCAAGTAACCTTCCTAGGTTATGTTATCTCCGTTGCAGGGTTCTCCATGCATCCTGACAAGTTGTCTGCAGTTCTGCAGTGGCCTCGCCCAGTTGGTCTTCGGTCTATTCAATGTTTTTTGGGCTTCGCCAATTACTATAGAAAGTTTATTAAAAACTTTTCTTCCTTTGTCAAGCCTATCACAGACATGACCCGTAAAGAGAATGATCCACTCCATTGGTCACCTACTGCCATTAAGGTCTTTGATAGTCTTAAGTCTGCATTTGCTGCTGCTCCAGTTCTGGCTCATCCTAACCTTGTCCTGCCTTTAATTCTTGAGGTTGATGTGTCTGAGACCGGAGTAGGTGCCCTCTTGTCTCAACGTCCTACGCCTGATGGTTCCTTGCATCCGTGCGGTTTCTTCTCTAAGAAATTGTCTCCAGTGGAGTGCAATTAGGAAATTGGCGACAGGGAATTACTGGCCATAATTTTGGCACTCAAGGAATGGAGGCATCTTCTCGAGGGTACTAGCGTACCAGTGCTCATTCTTACAGACCACAAGAATTTAACTTATCTATCCGAAGCAAAACATTTTTCACCCGACAGGCCAGATGCGCGCTATTTTTGTCTCGGTTTAATTATATGGTCTCCTCCCTGCTTGGTAGTGAGAATGTTAGGGCTGATGTCCTCTCTCAACAATTTTGCCTCTGTCCAAGAAGGCGTCTGTACCTACTCCAGTTATACCTCCTGACCATATTTTGGCTACCATAGGTACTAATTTGACTTCTCCCTTGGGGAGGAGATCGTGGCTGCACAAACCAATGCACCTCCTGAGAAACCTAGTGGTAAGTGCTTTGTTCCTGAGAATGTGCGAACTAAACTTTTGCACACTTACCTCTTACCTCTCACACTTACCTCTCCTAAAGCCGCAGGTCACCCGGGCAAGAACCAAATGATTTGGTCTGTCACTCGACAATTCTGGTGGCTAGGTCTTCATTCTGATGTTGCTGCTTATGTTGCCTCCTGCTCAGTTTGTGCACAGAATAAGAATACTCATCTCTTCCTGTATGTCTTCTTCAACCTATTGCTAATGGTGAGCGTCCTTGGACACATCTTTCCATGGACTTCATTGTTGAGCTCCCTGTTTCCAGTGGCGATACAGTTATCCTTATGGTGGTTGACCATTTTTCGAAAATATCACATTGCATTCCCTTGAAGAAGCTGCCTACTGCTCAGGAGCTTGCTTCAATTTTTGCCCGGGAGGTCTTCCATTTACATAGGTTACCAAAGGAGATAATGTTGGACTGGGGTAGCCAGTTTGTCTCCAGATTTTGGCATTCCTTTTGTGCTCCAATGGGGATCCAGCTTTTTTTCTTCTCGGTATATCACCCTCAATCCAATGGGGCTGCGGAACGGTCTAATCAAGCTCTGGAACAGTTCCTCCATTGCTATGTCTCAGATCACCACAATAATTGGTCTGAACTGTTACCTTGGGAAGAGTTTGGTCGTAATAGTGCTATTAATGCTTCCTCCCAGTTATCCCCATTCATGGCGAATTATGGGTGTCAACCATCCTTGTTGCCTGATTCATTCATGTCTTAAGGTATTCTGGCTTTGGAGGAGCATCTCCAGCAACTCTGTTCCACGTGGGTGCAGATTCAGGATTGCCTTCATCGTTCTATGCAGCGCCAAAAGTTCCAGGCTGATTGTAAGCGTCTGGCCGCGCCTTCCTACCAGGTTGGTGAGAGGGTTTGGCTGTCCTCCCGCAACTTTAAACTTCATATGCCTTCCAATAAACTGGCTCCTCGTTATGTTGGTCCTTTTCAAATACTCTGAAGGGTCAATCCTGTGGCCTATCCTCTTGACCTTCCTACTGCAATGAGCATCTCCAATGTTTTTAATGTCTCCCTCTTGAAACTATTAGTTTGTAATCAGTTTACCACTGTGTTGCCTGTTCCCTGTCCTATCTCTGTTGACAACCATGAAGAATATGAGGTCAACAGCATTATTGACTCTTGTATGTCCAGGGGCCGCGTACAGTATTTGGTTCACTGGAGGGGCTATGGTCTGGAGGAGCGTTCTTGGGTTCCCTCCTCTGATTTTCATGCTCCCGCCCTCCTCTGTACCTTCCATGCCTGTTTCCCCAATAAGTCTTTTGTCCTCCCGCGGGGGAGGGGTCGTTGAGGGGAGGGTACTGTTAGGGTTTTTTCCCTGCTTTGTTTGCCATGTGCTGCTGGCAGCCATTTTACTCACCTCTCTTGCTGAGTCTGGTGCAGAGTGTGTGATGCTGCTCATTTCCTGCACGCCCTCATATGGCCAGACTGGTGTACATCATCCGTGTGAGACAGGTTGCAGTCTCAGAATTGTGATGTCATCACTTATTATTTAAAGGGCCTCTGTTCAGTATTCTTTTCCCTTGCGTTGTCTCAGACCTGTTTTTGAGTTCCAGTTCCTGTGTATTACCTGGCTGTCTGACGTACCTCCTGGTTCCTGATCCCTGGCTTGTTCCTGACTCTGCTGTTCTCCTTGTTCCTGATTCTGGCTCATCTGACTACTCGCTTTGGCTCCTGACTTGGCTCGTCTGACTATTTGCTTTGTCTCCTTACTCGGCTCGTCTGACTACCATTTCTGGCTTTGACTCCTGGCTTGTTGTTTGACTTGTGGACTTTTTATTATTTTTTTATTATTAATAAAGGTGTGATTATTTTTGCACTTCTCATCTCAATCTGATTCTTGGCACCCTGACAGATTCAGGGTCTTTGTTATTTTTCAATATTAATGAGATATTGGACGCTGCAAAGTTTTTGGAGCAATGTGGTGTGAGAGAATAATAGGTATTAAGTAGCTTATGAAGAATAGGTGTAACTGATTCCTGTAAAATTCAGTAAAATTCAGTAGGTAAAAAGTCTGGACCAGGAGCTTTGTTTAGCTTTGCTGAATTAATCGCATCAAGTATTTCTTGAATGGAAATTGGCATATTTAAAGTATCTATGACATCTTGGGGGAGCTGTGGTAGCTTCATATTTGCCCCCCCAAAAATCTCTTTCTGCTCTATATCAGGTGATTCTAATGTATATAAATCTTGAAAAAAGGGGGGAAAAAGGTCTGTTTAATATCCTTATTTTTTAATGTATATATCATCCACTTGCTTAATGGCTGTAATTATTTTCTTTGTCTTATGTTTTGTAATTCTTGCTAAATATTTAGGAGATCTGCCCTCATGGCCCCCATATAGTACTTTTTGTCTTAAATTGTCTTGAACAGATTTCTGTTTCAAAAAAATATCTCTTTGAGTTTTAGCGTTAACATTTTTAGTCCACCGCAACTTACCTGGATTGGAGATAAAGGCATTATAAGCATTCCTAAGCATGTTGGATAATTGAATATCTTTTTATTTAGCCTTTTTTTAAATAACAATAAAGAGTCTTTATGTTCCTGTGCAATACAGGTTTCTCTGCTTCCCGGAATATTTCTGTTTTCTCTAGATATGTTTGGTTAAAACCATAATATTCCTTCCATTTTATTTTTAGCCAGTTTTGAAATTTGGTATTATGCAATAAATGTCTTGGGGAAAAAAAGGAATTATTATCATGTGTTTGAAGTGCTGTGATTTTAAAATCTAGAGAAAAAATATCCTCCTTCAAATCCAATCCAAGCAAAGCATCAGCGACCAGAAACAGAAGTGATCTAGACAACGATTGGTGACCTTGTGACATGCAGGTGAACACCTTAAGATCTGTATTTTGTATCCGCCATATGTCTTTGAGCCCCAGTCTATAGCAGATTTTTTGCAAGATACACACATTGCTATCTTTTTTTTAACATTTTTACTACCAAATCTATCAAGTTGGGGAATCGGGTTAAATTTAGATCCCTGGCTATTATTAGATTCCGTCCTATGTGGACCATCAATTTCCTGACCAAGTTATCCCAAAGTTTATGATCTACAATGTTCGGGCCATAGATGTTACATAGAATAAGAGTTGTTTTATTAATTATTAGCCTTATAATCTGAAATTGGCCATCAGGGTAGTTTTCTGTGGTCAATATTTCATAGTTAATGTGTTTCCTGAACAAAATTGCCACTCCCTTCTTCCTATTATTACCTGGTGCAGTGATAACCTCTCCTACAAATTTTACTTTTAGTTTATCATATTCTGATTCCTTCAAATGGGTTTCTTGAAACATTACAATATCAGGATTATATGAACCAAGTTGTTTAATAATAGCCTTTCTTTTGATAGGAGAGGAGATTTCTCCTATATTCCATGATAATATTTTAAGTGCTATAGACATAGAAGTAAAGTTTGAAAAGACGTTAGCACTTCCCTTTAGGTGCTCATTGCCAGCCCTGGTTCTCCCAGACCATATGTAAAAGATACAAAATCACAAAAGTGGCGGCGCTGTGTCACCTCCATGAGATAAAAGCCGCTCTTGTCCTCTGAGTACCCCAGCTTCTTTCACCTCCAAGATAAAAGCACACATAGCACACAAAGCACACAAGATAAAAGCACACATAGCACACAAAGCACACAAGATAAAAGCACACATAACACACAAAGCACACAAGATAAAAGCACACATAGCACACAAAGCACACAAGATAAAAGCACACATAGCACACAAAGCACACAAGATAAAAGGACACATAGCACACAAAGCACACAAGATAAAAGCACACATAGCACACAAAGCACACAAGATAAAAGCACACATAGCACACAAAGCACACAAGATAAAAGCACACATAGCACACAAAGCACACAAGATAAAAGCACACATAGCACACAAAGCACACAAGATAAAAGCACACATAGCACACAAAGCACACAAGATAAAAGCACACATAACACACAAAGCACACAAGATAAAAGCACACATAGCACACAAAGCACACAAGATAAAAGCACACATAGCACACAAAGCACACAAGATAAAAGCACACATAGCACACAAAGCACACAAGATAAAAGCACACATAGCACACAAAGCACACAAGATAAAAGCACACATAACATACAAAGCACACAAGATAAAAGCACACATAGCACACAAAACACACAAGATAAAAGCACACATAGCACACAAAGCACACAAGATAAAAGCACACATAGCACACAAAGCACACAAGATAAAAGCACACATAGCACACAAAGCACACAAGATAAAAGCACACATAGCACACAAAGCACACAAGATAAAAGCACACATAACACACAAAGCACACAAGATAAAAGCACACATAACACACAAAGCACACAAGATAAAAGCACACATAGCACACAAAGCACACAAGATAAAAGCACACATAGCACACAAAGCACACAAGATAAAAGCACACATAACACACAAAGCACACAAGATAAAAGCACACATAGCACACAAAGCACACAAGATAAAAGCACACATAGCACACAAAGCACACAAGATAAAAGCACACATAGCACACAAAGCACACAAGATAAAAGCACACATAGCACACAAAGCACACAAGATAAAAGCACACATAGCACACAAAGCACACAAGATAAAAGCACATATAGCACACAAAGCACACAAGATAAAAGCACACATAACACACAAAGCACACAAGATAAAAGCACACATAGCACACAAAGCACACAAGATAAAAGCACACAAAGCACACAAGATAAAAGCACACATAGCACACAAAGCACACAAGATAAAAGCACACAGATTTCAAACAGTTTGATGGTGCATAATCAGTGTATACTCACAAGATTTCAGTTTAACATCAGCCTTTATTAAAAATGTCAAACTGGCGACTTCAAATGCAGCGTCAAGGTTTATTTAAAATATAGCTCAACGTGTTTCAGCTGAAAATAGCCTTTATCAAGAGCAAAAAAAGTTAAAACAATGGCAAAACAAGTTGTAATTACATTGTTTTAACTTTATGTATCTCAAATTGGAAGTACAGGTATGGTGAAAAAGTGAAGAGGAAGAAAAAAAAATTAAAAACTCTACAAAAAGCCAAGCGTAGACGTGCTAGTGTTACTAACAGTCTAGCTGCTAAAGAAGTGGATAATCTATGTGTAATCCTTTAGAGGTGTTCAATAACAAAAAGTGAATACATTTATTGGTATGACGCCAGATAAATGTGATAGGGAAAAGATTGTCTAACTAATATAAACAGTGAAAATTATGAGCAAATAGTGAGTTGCACATGTGTAGTGTATAAAAAAGAACAAATCTCAAATTCTAGGAAGTGTAATTTAAGGAGAGCCCAGTGGTTCTCTAAGTGCAGTTTCACCTTATCTGAGATGTAAATGTTCTGTTTGTAGTGAGGGTGCTAGAATACCATAAGATCCACAAAATCTAAAGCCTTTTAATATCTTCTAGGCTGATAGTGGCGCAAAGATAATTCTGGTGGAGACTCAATTTAATTTAGGAGTTTAAAGTTAATAAAAACTCTAAATAAAGTCGTCCTACTAGAGGACACAAAGTCCAACGAACAGTGTATATGTATTCAGATAAAATAAGTCTCAAATTCCAGCTGATAGTATAGTCAACACCTGCAAATTTATGCTTAGATAATAGCAATGTATTAATAGCAACTCAGACAGACAAGTCTAGTTGTAGCCTCAATGGCAGGATTTTAACTCTAATTAGTGTCTTCCCACCCAGTACAGTGCAATCGACTTGCGATCGAACTGTCAGTATATATATAATTCACCTTAATAGCATGTATATAAGGTCACCAACTACATGCTAGAGCAAAGAAAAGAGATAATGTTAGTTGATATTAACGCCCTTATGTGAATATAACCTTAGTATCTTGTGTCTTGTTATTAGCTTGAAAAGACATATTTAGAATAACATTTTAGTCGATACAAATCATACATACAACCTATAGCACTTAAATCATAAACCCAAGTAGCACAATGTAGATACAGAGGAAAAGCTTGTGACCTCAATCAGGTTTGAAATGTTTAGAGCCCTTGCTCATATATTACTATGGCAATAGAGTTAATGCTGTACAGCCGTTGTAACCAATAGCTTCCTCTTTTTGTAACCAGTGTCAGTCCTTGTTAAATAGTACATTCAATGTAGCTGCATACTGAAATACTTATAATCCATCTTAATGGCCACCAACAGGTTGCTGTTCCCAATTGTAATATTGCTATTGGACTGGTATAGATACTCCTACCCAATGTGGGTTATGGGAGATATTCTTGTGCCTTTGAAAGTAGATAACAAATTTATCAAAAGCAGTATGCAAATGCATTATAAGATACAGTGGAGGCACTTTCTTCAGTGTTAACTCTAGCCCTGTGGGGTCTTGGACTAGGTTCAAAGGTGCACAATTACTTGCTTACATACACATGACAGCCCCAGTCCAGTTCCCTTTGTCATGTAGAAACCAGGATAATTTGCTCCTACCCTATATGGGTTCTGGGAGTGGCTACAAGGACTAGGTTAAAGTATAGTTGGCACATTTGTACAAATCTGACCTCCATTCTTAAACGTAAGGAATGTGTGCCCTGTAGATAAAACTAAACTCCTACCCACTTGGGTCCTGGGAGTGAAATGTATTATCAGCTATTGTAAAAAGTGCCACCTTTGTGAACTCCACTTGTTGCTTGTTAAAGAACAGTGATGTCTGGAATAATCATCCAATCTACTTGCTCAGTTTCAAAACAAATTTTATTTATGTTATAATTGTATAGATGGGTTGTAGAGCCATATATCATTGCGTAGTTGTCGGATTTCCTTATTCTTGTGTACCTGGCTGGCAATTTATCAAGGGTTATGTGAACAGTACCTTATTCCCTGAGCCAGGTTAATAAGTTGCTTCTGGGAGCCACAGGAATTGCCCATCCCCCACCTGCTGCGTAGGGGTAACAAGTCGAAATTGTCTGCCACTGACAACTCCTTGGTAGGTATTGGGTAACCCCTCTCAGTTGGGTATAGAAGCTGCTGCAGCCACGTTAGCGTTGCGCTGCCTTATGGACCTCCGAGGCACAGGACTCATGGGTCCAGATCCGGGTGGACTGAGTCCTGGTCAGCCAAGGAAGCTGTGATGTACGGGGGATGTAACAGCTCTCTCGATGGAGAGCGAGAAGCTGCGACACAGCATCTGGTCTGCTCCGCCCTTCTGGAAGTCCACCTCTCATGACAGAAGTCTTGTTAAAATATATTATATATTAATATGTGACTAGATCCAGTTTACATTAATAACCTAGATCCAAGTTATTATTTACAATTCCATATTAGTCTAATGCCCTTTATCTGTTTGGGACAGCATGCCGGGGTGGTGTCATTTTGTTGTCCCACATTATATGTTGTACATGTATCCTAGTTTTTAAAGAGAACATCTCTATTGTAATCTTAACTTCGGAATTGTGTTTATAAAATGGTTTCTACTATGACATACAACACCTGTATAGATCATCTGAGCAGCTAAAGTCACACTTTAGCATATACTAATTAGTAGAATAGTTAAATTACTAATCTAATACTTTCCGCTACTGCAGCTCTGAAGATTTCCTCATACTCAATTTAGTATATATTTACAGGGTAGGGAGTTATACAAGGTTTTTTTTTAATCAGTGATATCTGTTTTGCAGCCTAAAGCTGATATGTTATTTGAATTCTTATAGGAATAGACAATATTAATAATACTTCCTTACCTTATTAGTTCAAGATTCTCTTTTGGTCACACAATGAGAAACAGCCATTTAATTTGCTTCTCATGGGTCCCCTGGAAGAAATCCCTCCCAATTCAGTAGAATTGGTAGCTCTCCTAAAATATTGTTTGCTTTTATAACTTATATCCCTATACAGCTCACTAGATTTATATAGATTGCTTATATTCCTTCGAGCCCGAGTGACCGTATTTCCTTGCTACATATAGAGGGTCCAACAGTGGCCCTAGTCTGATTGATTGTCTAGTATTTCCCCTTGCTACTTAGATATTGTAGTATGTGGCCCAAGAGAGGCCATTATTTATCAATAGGGGATATCTTATTTACAATTATCATTCTCTAATAGGGTTTCTTTCTAAATATTTTTTTTATTTGAAGAAGAATTTAAAAATTAAGTTTAATGCCCATTATGTTATCCAAATGTATTATATTATAGTAAGCTTCCGTGTATTTTGGCATTTTGAGTTGTATGTATTGGAAGTGTAATTATTTGTAACCTGGTATCTAAGTGTATAAGACTAGAACTGTTTGTATGGCAATTTTTCAAACCTCAATCTCCTCATCTCTTTAGAAATGAATATATATAATACATCAAATAGCTTTGACATCTCCTGTTGAAGAACTGAAACACTCCATGTACATTGAGAGCATTTAGATATTTAACAAAAATAAAAACTGGAACATCATTCCCTGTCTGGTCAGCAAAGTTCTTTTTCCTCACAACTCACAATAATAAACAAGAAATACAGATAAATAAAGATGTCCCAAGCTGACTGTTTAGTAGATTTTAACTCAGATTTAGTGGAATAGGGATCATAGATATAACATTTTCTAACATATTACTGAGGCAAACAAGCGTTTGCCAAGAAGAAAAAGTAGCCTGAGGTCAGGTGGTATATGAAACATTTTGTTATACCATATTAAACCAGACAATAAAATACTGCCAGAGATTATAAAACTCCTTTCGAATCACTGTAAACCTAAGATACTGTAAATCCACATTTTGTTGTAGGGGCATTTTTGCCCCTTTAGTCAATTTCACAAAATTTGAATTAATTTTTAAAATAAACTGTTAAAAGATCAGTACACACAGTAGATTTGCATAATCAACAAATGCAAGATAACAAGACAATACAATAGCATGTATTCTGAATTTAAAATAAGTAGTAATAAAATTTTTCTAACAAATTTCAAAGTTGTATATTTCCACTCCCTCTGTACCATGTGATAGCAATTAGCCAATCACAAATGCATATACGTATAGTCTGTGAGTTCTTGCACATGTTCAGTAGGAGCTGTTAACTCAAAAAGTGTAAATATAAAAGAATGTGCACATTTTTTTTAATGAAAGTAAATTGGAAAGTTGTTTAAAATTACATGCTGTATCTTAATCATGAAAATTTAATTTGACCTGAGTGTCCCTTTAAATGTTTTGTTCATCCTTGAGTCTCATGGGTTGCAACGCACTCACTGAATTTAAAAGTGAATGTAATACTTTTATTTAACATTAAAGGGACAGTCAACACCAGAATTTTTTTTGTTTAAAAAGATAGATACACATTCCCCAGTTTTGCATAAACAACACTGTTATATTAATATACTTTTTACCTCTGTGATTACCTTGTATCGAAGCCTCTGCAAACTACCCCCTTATTTTAGTTCTTTTGACAGACTTGCATTTTAGCAAATCAGTGCTTACTCCTAGGTAACTTCATGTGCACAAGCTCAATGTTAGATATAGGACACACATGAACTAATGCCCTCTAGTGGTGAAAAACTGTCAAAATGCATTCACATAAGAGGCGGCCTTCAAGGTCTAAGAAGTTAGCATATAAGCCTACCTAGGTTTAGCTTTCAACTAAGAATACCAAGAGAACAAAGCAAAATTGGTGATAAAAGTAAATTGGAAAGTTGTTTAAAATTACATGCCGTATTTGAATCAATTGGACTTGACTGTCTCTTTAAGACTGCTGTCTGCACAGGCTACATCTATTTCTGTATTTTTTAAAATACATCATTACTATAAGTGGAAATGGGTTGGCATACATATAAAAGATACTAAAACATCTGATAAAATATATTGTCATTTAATAATATAAAATTATATTTTTTAACCTATCTATCGCTCTATCTAACCTATCTAATATATCTTTAGGGAGACTAGCTAACATATAATTCACATTTGGATGTGTGTAAAAAAACCAAGTGCATTTTAAAATCGTGTTCTTAGCTCCAAGTTTCATATTCCTATATCATTACTGGGTGCTGGTTGGGGGTGGTGGATAGAAACCGGTATCTATTTGTAATAAGAAAATAATCAGGCACATCTTGCTGACATTGTACTTATGTATAAAATCCATTTATTTATCAGTCAGTCAGATATTATTTGTATAGTCCATTACAATAATGAAAATGATATATCATAAATTTAAAGTGTTCTTATTTAAATGCAAAATTTAGCATAAAGGGTCATTCTTTTGTTTCATGATGTAACCTGTGAGTATCAACAATATTATTACTCCATCAGATGTTACTAGAAATGTTACTAGAAATTAAATCAAGTACCCAAAGATTTTTTTTATTTTTATTCTTAATAATTCATGAGAGATGATTACAAAAAAGAGTTTGTTACAAAAAAGAGTTTACTGATCTAGAGGGTAAGAAGAAGCCATAAACGCTGAGGAATATCATGTATGTTCAGGCTACGTCATGTAGGTTTATTTTCGGTGGGCCAGTAAATTTATTTTGTAGTGGCTATAATACTGGTGCCCATATAACAAGATGCTAGTGTCATAGGGACTTGGGTGATAAATTCCTTACTATTAAGTGAGCACAGGTAGCAATCTGTCAATAAACACTAGCAGACAAAGGACTCCATTTATGAAGCAGCGGATGCTCCTTCGTGGGCCCATTATTTCAGGCTCGCCTCAAACTGAAGTTAAGAAACAGCGGTCATAAGACCACTGCTCCTTAACCTGTCCGCCTTGAAAATATCCCGATCTGACACGATTGGGATGATTGACAGCCCCTGCTAGCAGCCGATTGGCCACCAATTAGCAGGGGGCAACATTACACAAGAAATGCTTGTGCACTGTTAAATGCCAACAGCAAAGCCCGGTCGCACCATTAAAATGATTGTAGCTTGCTCCTGCTACTAGACCAGAGCGGGAGCAAGCAATATTCATTTTAATGGTGTGACCGGGCACACTGTGACTAGACAGTGTTGCTGCGATGCGCTGAGGAAAAACCAGACCCGCTCAGTAAAGCAAGGAGTGGCGTTCTGGTAAAATGAACTTTTACATAAAAATGTTCTGCAATACTTTAATGTATACATCTGCCGGTAAGCTAATGTTATATAATTCGGCACTATGTGCAGAATTATATAACATTAGTTTGTAAGATTACTGCCCCTTTAATATGGAGCCACAACATAAAAAACAAAAAAACAAAACTGTGCTGCTACTTTTCAGTAAAATGCATGTAGTCTTGCCCCAAATGCAATAGCAATAAATGAATGGGTTCTCATTTGACAGTAATACAGTAATGTCTCTCTTAACTGAAACAAAATATGCAGCTTTCAAGAGTTTTATAGAGCAAAATAAAACACTGGTCATTGCTTGGTTTACACTATTTCCTTTTCAGTTTTAAGAGAAAGCAGCAATATACACCTGGGATTATAGAATTTACTCCCCACTTGTATCTTGAATTAGACACATAAGCTTTTTTTTACATTTCTCACCTCCTTTGCCTGCACTACATTGGCCTGTTTGGAATTATAATTGATTTTGATGTTCAGTAAAGCTACAATTTTTTCTAAGCAAGAACTAAATAGAGTCCAGGATTATTTTAATCACATTCCAATGTTATATTCAGAGTGTTCCACTTAGAAATGCTACCATTGTTATACAGTATCTAATAAATTACTATGTTTTGTCATTATGAAGAGCATGAAAGCATACAGTATATGTGATTTATTTTTAATGTTCTATATGTTTAATTGTTCGGTCTAAAAACTATGGTATAGATTACGAGTTGTGCGTTAGCCTTAAAAAGCAGCGTTAAGAGGTCCTAACGCTGCTTTTTAACGCCTGCTGGTATTACGAGTCTTGAAGGTACAGGTGTACCGCTCACTTTTTTGGCCAAACTCGGAAATACTGCAAATCCACTTACGTCAATTGCGTATCCTATATTTTCAATGGGACTTGCATAGTATTACGAGTCTGACCAAAAGTGAGCGGTACAGCCTCTCCTGTCAAGACTGGTACCGCATTTTAAAGTCAGTAGTTAAGAGTTTTACACTACAAGGCCGTAGCATAAAACTCTTAACTAAAGTGCTAAAAAGTACACTAACACCCTAAACTACCTATTAACCCCTAAACCGAGGCCCCCCACATCGCAAACACTAAAATAAATATTTTAACCCCTAATCTGTCAAACCGGACATCGCTGCCACTATAATAAATATATTAACCCCTAAACCGCCGCACTCCCGCATCACAAACACTATTTAAATATTATTAACCCCTAATCTGCCGGCCCTAACATCGCCATCACCTACCTACATTTATTAACCCCTAATCTGCCGCCTCCAATGTCGCCGCCACTATAATAAAGTTATTAATCCCTAAACCTAAGTCTAACCCTAACCCTAACACCCCCTAACTTAAATATAATTTAAATAAATCTAAATAAAATTACTACAATTAACTAAATTATTCCTATTTAAAACTAAATACTTCCCTATAAAATAAACCATAAGCTAGCTACAATATAACAAATAGTTACATTGTATCTAGCTTATGGTTTATTTTTATTTTACAGGCAACTTTGTATTTATTTTAACTAGGTAGAATAGTTATTAAATAGTTATTAACTATTTAATAACTACCTAGTTAAAATAAAGACAAATTAACTTGTAAAATAAAACCTAACCTAAGTTACAATTACACCTAACACTACACTACAATTAAATTAATTACCTAAATTAAATACAATTAATTACAATTAAATAAAATTATCTAAAGTACAAAAAAAACAAACACTAAATTACAGAAAATAATAAAGAAATTACAAGATGTTTAAACTAATTACACCTAATCTAATCCCCCTAACAAAATAAAAAAGCCCCCCAAAGGGCTGCGGCCGTCCCTCAGGTGCGGGACAATGTATATCCTACACGCAGCAGCACCGAGCTAAGGGATCCACAAGTGCGAGCTCTCCTAATGCGCACATCTCCATGTATGGCATGGAGTGCGAAGGCATCTGGTTGGGAGCTGCTATCCAACTATAGACCGGCTGCCGGGAAGGTAGCTACGGAGGTGGCAATTATGTGGGGCTATGAAGCGGCGATTATGGTTTCTGCCTTTCTAATACTGAAGCCCCGTGATCTGGAGACGGTGGAGATAGAGGACAGGCCCACAATTCATGATGTCTGCTGTTTCAGGATCGGAGTGGGGTGAGAATGCTGTGACACAGTTTGGTGGGTTTGAGACACATGGAATATATTGTCGCAACTTACCCACCCGCATCATTATACCTGGAGGTTACTCTAGTGTGACTTTTTGCCTAACGCGGCTCTCAATCTGACCTTATGTTATGGGTGAGCTGGGAGCTTACAGCTCTGTTTTAGTATGCTGCAGCTCCACAAGGACATAACTTTGTTTACTTTCCCCTTTTGCCCTGGACTCATGTTATCCTAGATGGAGAAAGATTTCTGGGGAAAATGACATTATATTTTAGTTGCTCCTTTGTAAGATGTTTTCTCACATGCTCTCTAAAATGTCAGTTATACTAATGTCTCTCCTCAGAGGAAAGTTTATGCAGATAGCAGTGCCGTGGGTAATACCATTACATGGAATTAGAGCTGTATCCCCATGCTAAATTTACATACGTTCTCTATACATAGGTGTGAGACCTTCTGAGCTCTATTATAGTGCAAGATCGAATGTTAGAACTATTGAACTTATATGCTAAGCAGTATTAGTTGCTAATATATATGTGCCAGTAATCTTGTTGATTGTATCAGGTTTGTAAATACTAGGTTGAATCAATTTTCTGCTATAATATTAAGTATTGTGTATTCCTGAGTACTACACCCCTATCCCATGATTGAGGAGACTACAGAGTAGTGCTAAGCCCTAGGCCTTACTATCTATTTAATTCCCATACTTTGACCTCAGGCGTATTTCTTCATAATTTACATAGTATATGTTACCTCTTTATCCCCCTCTCCCCAATAGAGTCTGCTCTCAAATATGTGAAATTTTATCCTGATAGTTGCCCCTATGTCACTATAAGTCTTGATATACTTTGCTAATCTATTATCTATATCCCCCTCCCTATCCGGATTGCATTAGTATTATTGTAAGCATAGCAACAAAGGCCTAACAGTGGGCCTATATGAGTTAAGTTATTTTTTCTAGTTATCCTCTGCCTAATGATACACGCTTTGTTTAGTATGTTAGGGACCATCGGTACTTAGAGAGGATTTTTTTTTTATGTTCTGTATAGGAAAAATGAGGTTGCATATATACATGTGCTGACTAGCATATATGCTAGTTTATACCCATATTAAGCAATAGCGGGTACTATTCAGTTCCTAGATGATATATTTCAGTATAATTATGTTGCCTGTACTTTCATGAGATATTCTACTCTCTTATCTGTACTACTAAATGTGTATATTGCTTCATATATACATGAGCTGACTAACATGGATGCTGGTTTGCACCCATATGAAGCAGTAGCTGGTAATATTCAGTTTCTGGATTATATATTTTAGCATATATTATTGTTGCTTGTACTATCAGGAGATATTCTACTTTCTTCTCTGTACTACTGAATATGTATATTGCTTTTTTGCTGTATTGCTATTTAACCTCAATAAAAAAAAAAAAAAAAAAGCCCCCCAAAATAAAAAAATAGCCCTACCCTACACTAAATTACAAATAGCCCTTAAAAGGGCCTTTTGCAGGGCATTTCCCCAAAGTAATCAGCTCTTTTACCTGGAAAAAAATTACAATTCCCCCCCAACATTAAAACCCACCACCCACACAACCAACCCTACTCTAAAACCCACCCTATACCCCCTTAAAAAAACCTAACACTAACCCCTTGAAGATCACCTTACCGGGAGACGTCTTCATTATTTAGTTAATTGTAGTAATTTTATTTAGATGTATTTTAATTATATTTAAGTTAGGGGGTGTTAGGGTTAGGGTTAGACTTAGGGTTTTTTTTCAGCCTGCTCTCCCCCATTGATTCCTATGGGGAAATCGTGCACAAGCACGTTTTACCAGCTCACCGCTAACGTAAGCAGCGCTGGTATTGAGGTGAGATGTGGAGCAAAATTTTGCTCTACGCTCACTTTTTTCCGGTTAACGCCTGGTTTGTAAAAACCTGTAATACCAGCACTGTCTGTAAGTGAGCGGTGAGCATAAACTGCTCGTTAGCACCACACAGCTTCTAACGCAAAACTCGTAATCTAGGCGTATATTAAGATAAACCAGCCTGTACAGTCTTACATTTATTTAAATATAACATGATTTGATTTTATAGCAAACATATTACTTAGGTCAAAATCTATCTGCCTTCAAGTCAACAAAAGCAATACTTAAAGAGATGGGAAACCCCAAAATTTTACTTTTATGATTTGGATAGAACATACAACTTTAAAAAACTTTTCAATTTACTTCTATTATCAAATTTGCTTCATTCTCTTGTTATCCGAGGAAGAAACAGCATTGCACTCCTGGCAGCTAGCTAAACACATCTAGTTAGCCAATCACAAGTAACTATTGTGAGCAGGCACCAATTAGCAGTTAGCTCCCACTAGTGTAAAATATATACATATTATTTTTCATCAAGGAATACAAAGAGAACAAAGCACATTTGAAAATAGAAGTTAATTTAAAATTGTCCATCTGAATCCTGCAAATTTAATTTTGACTTTCCTATTCCTTTAATGTTCTAACTTCATCCTAGAGATAGAAAGCAAAAGAAGACATCTCCACAAACATTCTGCACTGTGTTCTTTCTGAAGTCCCCATTTATAAATATTATATCATTTATTTAGAAAATATCACTGGGATCAGCAAGTTCTTTCTCTTCTACCCAGGAATTGAAATGTGCTTTATTTACTGAAACAAAAAAAAGATGCAGAGATCATTTTATTGTTCACACATTCATTCTTTCATAGTTAAGTCTACTATTCTGTACACAAAGGATAAATTACTGCTGAGGCATTTAAGGTAAAGGTAGAAAAAAGCTTAAAAGAAGCTAAAATGGCATTTAAATTTGTTTTTCACACTTACACAGATAAACAGTAAAGATGTTTTGTAAAACGTTATTTTCAGGATTTATGGTGGATAAGAGTAGGCTATGAACATTATACACAAACCATACACTTTACAGTTACATCGATCTAATGGTAGTCTGATTCTGCACATCTTCAAGGTTGGAACTTTTCCTTTTTAAGACAAAAACACAAAATATATCTGCAGCCCTATAACAAAACATGAAGAAAATCCACAAAGTACAGTCCATGGGGTCAATTTATCATAGCATTCACCGCTGTCAATACGCTCGCCAGACATCGCTGACGCGGATTTGAATACAATACCCTTATTTATTAAAAAAGCCGCCAAAAACACACGCATCAAGTACGGTACGAAGAGCATCGGACTGGTGTTAACTAACAGTCATCAATGTCACGGTTATTTGGGTTTTTTCCAACATTATTTATACCATTTCATTACTGTCCATGTACAATCACAATTCTAATCTTTTATTTTTCAACTGTTAATGTCCAAGAAATAGCTACATTTATACCTCAACAAACAATATCTCATAGAAAGTTATTGTAATATTGATGTGTTATACAAAAAAATATTTTATATACTTTCACATAAATTAATGTGTATTTGTATTTCTAGAAGTCATGATATGCTTTAATCTCATTTTTTTTTATAAATGATTATTAATGCTAGAATTTGTACATATATCTTTGCACATATTTGTGTATATATAAATATAGAGAGAAAAAAGGTTAGTGGGTTGGTATTAGCTTGTATTTCACTAAAGAGTTTGAACGCTGTCGTCCATGCAGCATGGAGCTTGTGTACGCGGATATCCACGTATTGTGATGAGGATGTCCACACTGTGCAGTCTGCTCTGGATAAATGAGTACAAAGAGGTAAACTCCCAGTAGCATAAACAAGTTTATCTGTAAAGGACAATTATATCGCTATTAGTATAGCATGAGGCAGTACACTATGCACAAAGACATCTTTGATAAGTTAAAACATAATAGAAAATGTATTCAATATACATTAAAAGTCACATAAAGGAACAGACTCCCGATTGTATGAAAGACAAGGACTAGGATTACATCAACTGACGCGTTTCACGCTGGTTGACGCTTTCTCAAAGATAGTTTGAGAGTGTCTTAGGGCAGGATTAAATAGCCATAGTGAGAAAGGGACACACCCTCAAACAAGCTGATGTTTGTATTAATTATGCAAATTTCCACAGTGCCAGAGACAAATCATAAGGCTCAGGAGAAACATCGGCATAGCGCCGTCTGTTAGCTGTTCAAAAGAAAACAAGAACTGATTATGCCGGAAATGTGCATAAGAGAGACAAAGATGTAATGAGATACACTGAATGTTTGCACACCAGAGTTTATAACGTGCACAAAAGATTCAAACTCTGCAATTTATTTCACATATATGGATCAGTATCTTGTAAGTAGATGAATAGTTAGTGCAATCTTTGATCATTAATACAAAAAGTTAACCACAATGTTTTTTCCACCTTGCTTTAGTTCTCATTAGGGTATCTTGAATAGACATATAGAATAAAGATATATTTAGCTAGCTTAGCGCACTTATTTGATCCAATACATTGGTTCTAATGATGTATGTTAATAACCAACATATAAACTACATAGTATTTTTGAAAAACAATAAAAAAAAAACAATAAAAAAAAAAAAAATTTTGTTACGGAACATGCAAAAAAAGGAAAAATAGTTTTTAGGAACAATTGAATGGAAAAATATTCCAGACAACAGGTTCCAAACAGTAGTGCATGAAGAGAGACCTTCGCCTAGATTTAGAGTTTTGTCGGTAAAAACCTGCGGCTCTAACGCTCCTTTTTTTTCCAGCGTACCCTTAAGCCAATGCTGGTATTATGAGTTATCTGAATGGCTGCGTTAGGCTCTGAGAAGTGAGCGTTGAGCCAAATTTAGCGCCACTTCAACCCTCAAAACCAGCGTTGCTTACGGTAGCGGTAAGCTGGAAAAATGTGCTTGTGCACGATTTCCCCATTGTTTGGGGCAGTTTGGGCTGAAAAAACCTTTCACCTGCAAAAAAGCAGTGTTCAGCTCCTAACGCAGCCCCATTGTTTCCTATGGACGTTGGGGGTGGCAGATTAGGGGTTAATAATTGTAGATAGGTGGCGGCGATGTTAGGGAGGGCAGATTAGGGGTTAATAAAATTTATTATAGTGTTTGCGAGGCGGGAGTGCGGCGGTTTAGGGGTTAATACATTTATTATAGTGGCGGCGATGTCCGGTCAGCAGATTAGGGGTTAATAATTGTAGTTATGTGGTGGTGACGTTGGGGGGGCAGATTAGGGGTTAATAAATATAATGTAGGTGTCGGCGATGTTAGGGACAGCAGATTAGGGGTTCATATGTATAATGTAGGTGGCGGCGGTGTCCGGTCGGCAGATTAGGGGTTAAATTATTTTATTTTAGTGTTTGCGATGTGGGGGGGCCTCGGTTTAGGGGTTCATAGGTAGTTTATGGGTGTTAGTGTACTTTTTAGTCTTGGAAGAAGTGAGCGGTACAGCCTCTACCGCCAAGACTCCTACCGCATACAAAAGTCAGTAGTTAAGAGCTTTATGTTTCGGCGTTAGCCCATAAAGCTCTTAACTACTGACTTTTTTATGCGGTAGGAGTCTTGGCGGTAGAGGCTGTACCGCTCACTTCTTCCAAGACTCGTAATACCGGCGTTAGGCAAATCCCATAGAAAAGATAGGATACGCAATTGACGTAAGGGGATTTGCGGTAACCAAAAGTCGCAGAAGAAAAGTGAGAGGTACACCTTTACCTACATGACTCGTAATACCAACGGGCGTTAAAAGGCAGCGTTAGGACCCCTTAACGCTGCTTTTTATGGCTAACGCAGAACTCTAAATCTAGGTGCTTGTGTTCTTATACCTGTATGGCTACATTGTATTTCTACATGTGGCCAAACATTTTTAGCCTTCCAATATATGAGATACCAAAAGAAACAGAGGAATTTGGCACATAGAAAGCTTTACATATTTAGTGGTATACTGTGCTTGCTTCGAATTAAACTTTCTTATACACAATAACATGTATATGTATGTTTATAATAATTCTCTAAACAGACATAGGGTAAGAAAGAAAGGAATGAAGGGAAAAAAAGGGTTTGATAATTATTTACAAACCCTGATAGAGATCCAGATCCCTAGTCAAATTGATGTATATCTATCAGCGCCACAATAATACCATACAAGCTATATCTGATATAGGCGGAGTCTCCCAACCAGACTCCAAAGTTAACAGTAAAAAGAAATGCCAAGATACAGCGCTCCAGATCCAGATCCCATCTCAGGTTAATTCCACTTGGTTCCTTAGTTTCTAATTTAAAAATCCATTGTACTTCCACATCCAATAATTTTTTGTATCTGTCTCCACCTCTTTTATTTATAGGAATGTAGTCAATTGCCTGAAAAGACAATGCTTTCTTTTTTTCAGGATGTAAATTAAAATGTTTAGCTACTGGGGTCTTGGGGGGATCCCTATCAATGGATGTAAGATGCTCACGTATCCTGTCTTTCAAATTTCTACTTGTAGAGCCTGTGTACTGTTTTCCACAGACTTTGCATGTAATTACGTAAATAACATATTTTAAGCAGCAACAGTCTAACCTATACTTTATATTGTGCTTAAAGTTATTAGTGGTTGATACAAATGTATCACCTGTTTTACAGTGAATGCATACATTACAATGTCTGCCACAACGAAAAAAACCTTTTTTTGGCTAACCATGGCCTAGATTTGGAGTTTGGCGGTAGATGGGCTGTTAACGCTACGCGGGCTTTTTTCTGGCCGCACCATAAAATTAACTCTGGTATCGAGAGTCCAAAAAAATGCTGCGTTAGGCTCCAAAAAAGGAGCGTAGAGCATTTTTACCGCAAATGCAACTCTCGATACCAGAGTTGCTTACGGACGCGGCCAGCCTCAAAAACGTGCTCGTGCACGATTCTCCCATAGGAAACAATGGGGCTGTTTGAGTTGAAAAAAAACCTAACACCTGCAAAAAAGCAGCGCTCAGCTCCTAACGCAGCCCCATTGTTTCCTATGGGGAAACACTTCCTACGTCTGCACCTAACACTCTAACATGTACCCCGAGTCTAAACACCCCTACCCTTACACTTATTAACCCCTAATCTGCCGCCCCCGCTATCGCTGACCCCTGCATATTATTATTAACCCCTAATCTGCCGCTCCGTACACCGCCGCAACCTACGTTATCCCTATGTACCCCTAATCTGCTGCCCCTAACACCGCCGACCCCTATATTATATTTATTAACCCCTAACCTGCCCCCCACAACGTCGCCGCCAGCTACCTACAATAATTAACCCCTAATCTGCCGACCGCAAAGCGCCGCCACCTACGTTATCCTTATGTACCCCTAATCTGCTGCCCCTAACACCGCCGACCCCTATATTATATTTATTAACCCCTAATCTGCCCCCCTCAACGTCGCCGACACCTGCCTACACTTATTAACCCCTAATCTGCCGAGCGGACCTGAGCGCTACTATAATAAAGTTATTAACCCCTAATCCGCCTCACTAACCCTATCATAAATAGCATTAACCCCTAATCTGCCCTCCCTAACATCGCCGACACCTAACTTCAATTATTAACCCCTAATCTGACGACCGGAGCTCATCGCTACTATAATAAATGTATTAACCCCTAAAGCTAAGTCTAACCCTAACACTAACACCCCCCTAAGTTAAATATAATTTACATCTAACGAAATTAATTAACTCTTATTAAATAAATTATTCCTATTTAAAGCTAAATACTTACCTGTAAAATAAACCCTAATATAGCTACAATATAAATTATAATTATATTGTAGCTATTTTAGGATTAATATTTATTTTACAGGCAACTTTGTAATTATTTTAACCAGGTACAATAGCTATTAAATAGTTAAGAACTATTTAATAGTTACCTAGTTAAAATAATAACAAAATTACCTGTAAAATAAGTCCTAAACTAAGTTATAATTAAACCTAACACTACCCTATCAATAAATTAATTAAATAAAATACCTACAATTACCTACAATAAAACCTAACACTACACTATCAATAAATAAATTAAATACAATTTCTACAAATAACTACAATTACATAAACTAACTAAAGTACAAAAAATAAAAAAGAACTAAGTTACAAAAAATAAAAAAATATTTACAAACATAAGAAAAATATTACAACAATTTTAAACTAATTACACCTACTCTAAGCCCCCTAATAAAATAACAAAGACCCCCAAAATAAAAAAATTCCCTACCCTATTCTAAATTAATAAATTTAAAAGCTCTTTTACCTTACCAGCCCTGAACAGGGCCCTTTGCGGGGCATGCCCCAAGAAAATCAGCTCTTTTGCCTGTAAAAAAAAACATACAATACCCCCCCCAACATTACAACCCACCACCCACATACCCCTAATCTAACCCAAACCCCCCTTAAATAAACCTAACACTAAGCCCCTGAAGATCTTCCTACCTTGTCTTCACCTCAACAGGTATCACCGATCTGTCCTGGCATCCGGTGCTGAAGAGGTCCAGAAGAGGCTCCAAAGTCTTCCTCCTATCCGGCAAGAAGAGGACATCCGGACCGGCAAACATCTTCATCCAAGCTGCATCTTCGATCTTCTTCCATCCGGTGCGGAGCGGGTCCATGTTGAAGCATCCGACGCGGATCCATCCTCTTCTTCCAGCGTCTCCCGACGAATGACGGTTCCTTTAAGGGACGTCATCCAAGATGGCGTCCCTCAAATTCCGATTGGCTGATAGGATTCTATCAGCCAATCGGAATTAAGGTAGGAATATTCTGATTGGCTGATGGAATCAGCCAATCAGAATCAAGTTCAATCCGATTGGCTGATCCAATCAGCCAATCAGATTGAGCTCGCATTCTATTGGCTGTTCCGATCAGCCAATAGAATGCGAGCTCAATCTGATTGGCTGATTGGATCAGCCAATCGGATTGAACTTGATTCTGATTGGCTGATTCCATCAGCCAATCAGAATATTCCTACCTTAATTCCGATTGGCTGATAGAATCCTATCAGCCAATCGGAATTCGAGGGACGCCATCTTGGATGACGTCCCTTAATGGAACCATCATTCGTCGGGAGACGCCGGAAGAAGAGGATGGATCCGCGTCGGATGCTTCAACATGGACCCGCTCCGCACCGGATGGAAGAAGATCGAAGATGCAGCTTGGATGAAGATGTTTGCCGGTCCGGATGTCCTCTTCTTGCCGGATAGGAGGAAGACTTTGGAGCCTCTTCTGGACCTCTTCAGCACCGGATGCCAGGACAGATCGGTGATACCTGTTGAGGTGAAGACAAGGTAGGAAGATCTTCAGGGGCTTAGTGTTAGGTTTATTTAAGGGGGGTTTGGGTTAGATTAGGGGTATGTGGGTGGTGGGTTGTAATGTTGGGGGGGGGGGTATTCTATGTTTTTTTTTACAGGCAAAAGAGCTGATTTTCTTGGGGCATGCCCCGCAAAGGGCCCTGTTCAGGGCTGGTAAGGTAAAAGAGCTTTTAAATTTATTAATTTAGAATAGGGTAGGGAATTTGTTTATTTTGGGGGTCTTTGTTATTTTATTAGGGGGCTTAGAGTAGGTGTAATTAGTTTAAAATTGTTGTAATATTTTTGTTATGTTTGTAAATATTTTTTTATTTTTTGTAACTTAGTTCTTTTTTATTTTTTGTACTTTAGTTAGTTTATGTAATTGTAGTTATTTGTAGAAATTGTATTTAATTTATTTATTGATAGTGTTGTGTTAGGTTTTATTGTAGGTAATTGTAGGTATTTTATTTAATTAATTTATTGATAGGGTAGTGTTAGGTTTAATTATAACTTAGGTTTGGACTTATTTTACAGGTAATTTTGTTATTATTTTAACTAGGTAACTATTAAATAGTTCTTAACTATTTAATAGCTATTGTACCTGGTTAAAATAATTACAAAGTTGCCTGTAAAATAAATATTAATCCTAAAATAGCTACAATGTAATTATAATTTATATTGTAGCTATATTAGGATTTATTTTACAGGTAAGTATTTAGCTTTAAATAGGAATAATTTATTTAATAAGAGTTAATTAATTTCGTTAGATTTAAATTATATTTAACTTAGGGGGGTGTTAGTGTTAGGGTTAGACTTAGCTTTAGGGGTTAATACATTTATTAGAATTGCGGTGAGATTCGGTCGTCAGATTAGGGGTTAATAATTGAAGTTAGGTGTCGGCGATGTTAGGGAGGGCAGATTAGGGGTTAATACTATTTATGATAGGGTTAGTGAGGCGGATTAGGGGTTAATAACTTTATTATAGTAGCGCTCAGGTCCGCTCGGCAGATTAGGGGTTAATAAGTGAAGGCAGGTGTCGGCGACATTGTGGGGGGCAGATTAGGGGTTAATAAATATAATATAGGGGTCGGCGGTGTTAGGGGCAGCAGATTAGGGGTACATAAGGATAACGTAGGTGGCGGCGCTTTGCGGTCGGCAGATTAGGGGTTAATTATTGTAAGTAGCTGGCGGCGACGTTGTGGGGGGCAGGTTAGGGGTTAATAAATATAATACAGGGGTTGGCGGGGTTAGGGGCAGCAGATTAGGGGTACATAAGTATAACGTAGGTGGCGGTCGGCAGATTAGGGGTTAAAAAAATGTAATCGAGTTGCGGCGATGTGGGGGGACCTCAGTTTAGGGGTACATAGGTAGTTTATGGGTGTTAGTGTACTTTAGGGTACAGTAGTTAAGAGCTTTATAAACCGGCGTTAGCCCAGAAAGCTCTTAACTCCTGCTTTTTTCCTGCGGCTGGAGTTTTGTCGTTAGAGCTCTAACGCTCACTTCAGAAACGACTCTAAATACCGGAGTTAGAAAGATCCCATTGAAAAGATAGGATACGCAAATGGCGTAGGGGGATCTGCGGTATGGAAAAGTCGCGGCTGAAAAGTGAGCGTTAGACCCTATTTTGAGTGACTCCAAATACCGGCGGTAGCCTAAAACCAGCGTTAGGAGCCTCTAACGCTGGTTTTCACGGCTAACGCCAAACTCTAAATCTAGGCCCATGTTTCTCAGGTTTGGGAATCTGGGTAGTATACATATTTAATGAGACAACTTCCAAATAGTGGTAGCCTTTTTCGGAATAAATTTGACTCCCTTGTCCAGAATAGTTTTGCATTCTGGATCAAGAGTCAAAATATCAAGGTTTTTATTTATTATCACCGAGATTAAGAGTTTTGCGGTAACAGGGGTGCGTTGCTAACAAGCCTTTTTTTTTTAACGCTCCCTTAAGACAACGCTGGTATTACAGGTTTTTTTAAACCCGGCGTTAGCCGCAAAAAGGTGAGCGTAGAGTAAAATTTAGCTCCACATCTCACCTCAATACCAGCGTTGCTTACGGTAGCAGTCAGCTGGCTAAACTTGCTCATGCACGATTTCCCCATAGGAATCAATGGGGCTGAGCCGGCTGGAAAAAAAACTAACACCTGCAAAAAAGCAGCTTTCAGCTCCTAACGCAGCCCCATTGATTCCTATGGGGAAAGGAATTTTATGTCTACACATAACACCCTAACATGAACCCTTAATCTAAACACCCCTAATCTTACACTTATTAACCCCTAATCTGCAGTCCCCGACATCGTCGCCACCTACATTATAATTATTAACCCCTACTCTGCCACTCCGGACAACGCCGCCACCTACATTATCCCTATGAACCACTAATCTGCTGCCCCCAACATTGCCGAACCCTACATTATATTTATTAACCCTTAATCAGCCCCCCCAACGTCGCTGCAACCTACCTACAATTATTAACCCCTAATCTGCCACCGCCAACGTCGCCGCCACTATAATAAAATTATTAACCCCTAAACCTAAGTCTAACCCTAACCCTAGCACCTCCCTAATTTAAATATAATTTAAAAAAATCTAAATAAAATAACTACAATTAAATAAATTATTCCTATTTAAAACTAAATACCTATAAAATAAACCCTAAGATAGCTACAATATAACTAATAGTTACATTGTAACTAGCTTAGGATTTAGTGTTATTTTACAGGCAACTTTGTATTTATTTTAACTAGGTAGAGTAGTTATTAAATAGTTATTAACTATTTAATAACTTCCTAGTTAAAGTAAGTACAAATTTACCTGTAAAATAAACCCTAACCTAAATTACAATTACACCTAACACTACACTATCATTAAATTAATTACATAAACTAACTACAATTAACTACAATTAAATTAAATAAACTAAAGTAAGAAAAACAACAAACACTAAATTACAGAAAATAAAAAAATAATTACAAATTTTTTAAACTAGTTACACCTAATCTAATCCCTCTAATAAAATAAAAAAGCCCCCCAAAATAATAAAATTCCCTACCCTATACTAAATTACAAATAGCCCTTAAAAGGGCCTTTTGTGGGGCATTGCCCCAAAGTAATCAGTTCTTTTACCTGTAAAAAAAATACAATACCCCCCAACATTAAAACCCACCACCCACACACCCAACCCTACTCTAAAACCCACCAAATCCCCCCTTAAAAAAACCTAACACTACCCCCTTGAAGATCACCCTACCTTGAGACTTCTTCACCCAGCCGGGTACAAGTGGACTTCCAGAGGGGCAGAAGTCTTCATCCGATCCGGGCAGAAGAGGTCCTCCAAGCGGCAGAAGTCTTCATCCAGACGGCATCTTCTATCTTCATCCATCCGGAGCGGAGCGGGTCCATCTTCAATCCAGCGATGCGGAGCATCCTCTTCAAACGAAGTCCAAGGGAAGAATGAAGGTTCCTTTAAATGATGTCATCCAAGATGGCATCCCTTGAATTCCGATTGGCTGATAGGATTCTATCAGCCAATCGGAATTAAGGTAGGAAAAATCCTATTGGCTGATGCAACCAGCCAATATGATTGAAGTTCAATCCTATTGGCTGATCCAATCAGCCAATAGGATTGTGCTTGCATTCTATTGGCTGTTCCAATCAGCCAATAGAATGCGACCTCAATCCTATTGGCTGATTGCATCAGCCAATAGGATTTTTCCTACCTTAATTCTGATTGGCTGATAGAATCCTATCAGCCAATCGGAATTCAAGGGACGCCATATTGGATGACGTCATTTAAAGGAACCTTCATTCTTCGCTTGGACTTCGTTTGAAGAGGATGCTCCGTGTCGGCTGGATTGAAGAGGGACCTGCTCCGCTCCGGATGGATGAAGATAGAAGATGCTGTCTGGATGAAGACTTCTGCTGCTTGGAGGACCTCTTCTGCCCAGATCGGATGAAGACTTCTGCCCTTCTGAAGGTCCACTTGTGGCCGGCTGGGTGAAGACGTCTCAAGGTAGGGTGATCTTCAAGGGGTAGTGTTAGGTTTTTTAAGGGGGGACTGGGTGGGTTTTAGAGTAGGGTTGGGTGTGTGGGTGGTGGGTTTTAATGTTGGGGGGTATTGTATTTTTTTTTACAGATAAAAGAGCTGATTACTTTGGGGCAATTTAGTATAGGGTAGGGAATTTTATTATTTTGGGGGGCTTTTTTATTTTATTAGAGGGATTAGATTAGGTGTAGTGATGTCGCGAACCTAAAAATTTGGGTTCGCGAACAGCGAACGTGAACTTCCCCAAAAGTTTGCGAACCGGCGAACCGGGTGAACCGCCATTGACTACAATGGGCAGGCGAATTTTAAAACCCACAGGGACTCTTTCTGGCCACAATAGTGATGGGAAAGTTGTTTCAAGGGGACTAACACCTGGACTGTGGCATGCCGGAGGGGGCTCCATGGCAAAACTCCGATGGAAAATGACATAGTTGATGCAGAGTCTGGTTTTAAGCCATAAAGGGCATAAATCACCTAACATTCCTAAATTGTTTGGAATAACATGCTTTAAAACATCAAGTATGATGTTGTATCGATCAGGTAGTGTAAAGGTTACGCCAGCTTCATAGTGACAGACCAAACTCCCGCAGCGTGTACAACGTCATCATCATCACACCGTACGTCCATGTGTGTAATGCTGCCTGACTGAGACATATCCCTGTTATCTACATCCTCTGGCAATAATGGTTGCGCATCAATCATTTCTTCCAACTGATGTGTAAATAACTCCTCTGACAGATCAAGTGAAGTGGCTGTGGTGCTAGTGTTGGTGGTGGTGGCAAGCGGGTGAGTGGTAACTTGAGAGATGCCCGAAGCTAAGCTGGAGGAGGATGGTGCGTCAAGGTTCCGAGCGGAAGCTGTACAAGATTGGGTGTCCTGTGTTAGCCAGTCAACTATGTCCTCAGAAATGTTCGAGTTCGGGGTATGTGGCCTCTGAACACTGAGCATTATTCTAGGGCCATAGGGAATCACAGCACCACGAATATGACGGCCCCTGCGGGGTGGCCTGCCTCTCCCTGTCATTTTTTTTTTCGATTGGTGGTACTATGCGTGCAAGCTACTGTGACAACAGATATGAGTAGCACTGTGCACTGGCAGAAGTTGGCAGAGTAGACGCTGTAGGCCTGACACACACACTTGCAGACAACTAACTGCTATTCAATCTATTACAGTCAAAATTGTATTTTTTTTTTTTTTTAATGTACACTACTGTTACACCAGATATGAGTTGCACTGGTGTGACACTGTGCCCTGGCAGGACCTGAAACGCACACGTGTGAAGGAAACTGACTGCTATTATTTCACAGTCAAAAAAGTCTTGTTTTTTTTTAAATCTACACTACTGTTACACCAGATATGAGTTGCACTGGGGTAACACTGTGCCCTGGCAGGCAGGCACTGAAACACACACGTGTGAAGGAAACTGACTGCTATTATTTAACACAGTCAAAAAAAGTGTGTTTTTTTTTTAAATCTACACTACTGTTACACCAGATATGAGTTGCACTGGGGTGACACTGTGCCCTGGCAGGCAGGCCCTGAAACGCACACGTGTGAAGGAAACTGACTGCTATTATTTAACACAGTCAAAAAAGTGTTGTTTTTTTAAATCTACACTACTGTTACACCAGATATGAGTTGCACTGGGGTGACACTGTGCCCTGGCAGGCAGGCAGGCAGGCACTGAAACGCACACGTGTGAGGGAAACTGACTGCTATTATTTAACACAGTCAAAAAGTGTTTTTTTTTTTTTAAATCTACACTACTGTTACACCAGATATGAGTTGCACTGGGGTGACACTGTGCCCTGGCAGGCAGGCCCTGAAACACACACGTGTGAAGGAAACTGACTTCTATTATTTAACACAGTCAAAAAAGTGTTGTTGTTTTTTAAATCTACACTACTGTTACACCAGATATGAGTTCCACTGGGGTGACACTGTGCCCTGGCAGGCAGGCACTGAAACGCACACGTGTGAAGGAAACTGACTGCTATTATTTAACACAGTCCAAAAAGTGTTTTTTTTTTTTAAATCTACACTACTGTTACACCAAATATGAGTTGCACTGGGGTGACACTGTGCCCTGGCAGGCAGGCCCTGAAACGCACACGTGTGAAGGAAACTGACTGCTATTATTTAACACAGTCAAAAAAAGTGTGTTTTTTTTTTTAAATCTACACTACTGTTACACCAGATATGAGTTGCACTGGGGTGACACTGTGCCCTGGCAGGCAGGCACTGAAACGCACACGTGTGAAGGAAACTGACTGCTATTATTTAACACAGTTAAAAAAGTGTTGTTTTTCTTAAATCTACACTACAGGGAGTGCAGAATTATTAGGCAAATGAGTATTTTGACCACATCATCCTCTTTATGCATGTTGTCTTACTCCAAGCTGTATAGGCTCGAAAGCCTACTACCAATTAAGCATATTAGGTGATGTGCATCTCTGTAATGAGAAGGGGTGTGGTCTAATGACATCAACACCCTATATCAGGTGTGCATAATTATTAGGCAACTTCCTTTCCTTTGGCAAAATGGGTCAAAAGAAGGACTTGACAGGCTCAGAAAAGTCAAAAATAGTGAGATATCTTGCAGAGGGATGCAGCACTCTTAAAATTGCAAAGCTTCTGAAGCGTGATCATCGAACAATCAAGCGTTTCATTCAAAATAGTCAACAGGGTCGCAAGAAGCGTGTGGAAAAACCAAGGCGCAAAATAACTGCCCATGAACTGAGAAAAGTCAAGCGTGCAGCTGCCAAGATGCCACTTGCCACCAGTTTGGCCATATTTCAGAGCTGCAACATCACTGGAGTGCCCAAAAGCACAAGGTGTGCAATACTCAGAGACATGGCCGAGGTAAGAAAGGCTGAAAGACGACCACCACTGAACAAGACACACAAGCTGAAACGTCAAGACTGGGCCAAGAAATATCTCAAGACTGATTTTTCTAAGGTTTTATGGACTGATGAAATGAGAGTGAGTCTTGATGGGCCAGATGGATGGGCACGTGGCTGGATTGGTAAAGGGCAGAGAGCTCCAGTCCGACTCAGACGCCAGCAAGGTGGAGGTGGAGTACTGGTTTGGGCTGGTATCATCAAAGATGAGCTTGTGGGGCCTTTTCGGGTTGAGGATGGAGTCAAGCTCAACTCCCAGTCCTACTGTCAGTTTCTGGAAGACACCTTCTTCAAGCAGTGGTACAGGAAGAAGTCTGCATCCTTCAAGAAAAACATGATTTTCATGCAGGACACGCGTCCAAGTACTCCACAGCGTGGCTGGCAAGAAAGGGTATAAAAGAAGAAAATCTAATGACATGGCCTCCTTGTTCACCTGATCTGAACCCCATTGAGAACCTGTGGTCCATCATCAAATGTGAGATTTACAAGGAGGGAAAACAGTACACCTCTCTGAACAGTGTCTGGGAGGCTGTGGTTGCTGCTGCACGCAATGTTGATGGTGAACAGATCAAAACACTGACAGAATCCATGGATGGCAGGCTTTTGAGTGTCCTTGCAAAGAAAGGTGGCTATATTGGTCACTGATTTGTTTTTGTTTTGTTTTTGAATGTCAGAAATGTATATTTGTGAATGTTGAGATGTTATATTGGTTTCACTGGTAAAAATAAATAATTGAAATGGGTATATATTTGTTTTTGTTAAGTTGCCTAATAATTATGCACAGTAATAGTCACCTGCACACACAGATATCCCCCTAAAATAGCTATAACTAAAAACAAACTAAAAACTACTTCCAAAACTATTCAGCTTTGATATTAATGAGTTTTTTGGGTTCATTGAGAACATGGTTGTTGTTCAATAATAAAATTAATCCTCAAAAATACAACTTGCCTAATAATTCTGCACTCCCTGTACTGTTACACCAGATATGAGTTGCACTGGGGTGACACTGTGCCCTGGCAGGAAGGCCCTGAAACGCACACGTGTGAAGGAAACTGACTGCTATTATTTAACACAGTCAAAAAAGTGTTGTTTTTTTTTTAAATCTACACTACTGTTACACCAGATATGAGTTGCACTGGGGTGACACTGTGCCCTGGCAGGCAGGCCCTGAAACGCACAAGTGTGAAGGAAACTGACTGCTATTATTTAACACAGTCAAAAAAGTGTTGTTTTTTTTTAAATCTACACTACTGTTACACCAGATATGAGTTGCACTGGGGTGACACTGTGCCCTGGCAGGAAGGCACTGAAACACACACGTGTGAAGGAAACTGACTGCTATTATTTAACACAGTCCAAAAAGTGTTGTTTTTTTTTTAAAAATCTACGCTACTGTTACACCAGATATGAGTTGCACTGGGGTGACACTGTGCCCTGGCAGGCAGGCACTGAAACGCACACGTGTGAAGGAAACTGACTGCTATTATTTAACACAGTCCAAAAAGTGTTTTTTTTTTTTTAAATCTACATTACTGTTACACCAAATATGAGTTGCACTGGGGTGACACTGTGCCCTGGCAGGCAGGCCCTGAAACGCACACGTGTGAAGGAAACTGACTGCTATTATTTAACACAGTCAAAAAAGTGTTGTTTTTCTTAAATCTACACTACTGTTACACCTGATATGAGTTGCACTGGGGTGACACTGTGCCCTGGCAGACAGGCCCTGAAACGCACATGTGTGAAGGAAACTGACTGCTATTATTTAACACAGTCAAAAAAGTGTTATTTTTTTTAAATCTACACTACTGTTACACCAGATATGAGTTGCACTGGGGTAACACTGTGCCCTGGCAGGCAGGCACTGAAACGCACATGTGTGAAGGAAACTGACTGCTATTATTTAACACAGTCAAAAAAGTGTTGTTTTTTTAAAATCTACACTACTGTTACACCAGATATGAGTTGCACTGGGGTGACACTGTGCCCTGGCAGGCAGGCACAGAAACGCACACGTGTGAAGGAAACTGACTGCTATTATTTAACACAGTCCAAAAAGTGTTGTTGTTTTTAAAATCTACACTACTGTTACACCAGATATGAGTTGCACTGGGGTGACACTGTGCCCTGGCAGGCAGGCACTGAAACACACACGTGTGAAGGAAAGTGACTACTATTATTTAACACAGTCAAAAAAGTGTTTTTTTTTTTAAATCTACACTACTGTTACACCAGATATGAGTTGCACTGGGGTGACACTGTGCCCTGGCAGGCAGGCACTGAAACGCACACGTGTGAAGGAAACTGACTGCTATTATTTAACACAGTCCAAAAAGTGTTTTTTTTTTTTTTAAATCTACACTACTGTTACACCAAATATGAGTTGCACTGGGGTGACACTGTGCCCTGGCAGGCAGGCCCTGAAACGCACACGTGTGATGGAAACTGACTGCTATTATTTAACACAGTTAAAAAAGTGTTGTTTTTCTTAAATCTACACTACTGTTACACCAGATATGAGTTGCACTGGGGTGACACTGTGCCCTGGCAGGAAGGCCCTGAAACGCACACGTGTGAAGGAAACTGACTGCTATTATTTAACACAGTCAAAAATGATTTTTTTTTTTTTAAAACTACACTACTGTTACACCAGATATGAGTTGCACTGGGGTGACACTGTGCCCTGGCAGGCAGGCCCTGAAATGCACAAGTGTGAAGGAAACTGACTGCTATTATTTAACACAGTCAAAAAATTGTTGTTTTTTTAAATCTACACTACTGTTACACCAGATATGAGTTGCACTGGGGTGACACTGTGCCCTGGCAGGCAGGCACTGAAACACACACGTGTGAAGGAAACTGACTGCTATTATTTAACACAGTCCAAAAAGTGTTGTTTTTTTTTTTTAAATCTACACTACTGTTACACCAGATATGAGTTAAACTGGGGTGACACTGTGCCCTGGCAGGCAGGCACTGAAACGCACACGTGTGAAGGAAACTGACTGCTATTATTTAACACAGTCCAAAAAGTGTTGTTTTTTTTTAAATCTACACTACTGTTACACCAAATATGAGTTGCACTGGGGTGACACTGTGCCCTGGCAGGCAGGCCCTGAAACGCACACGTGTGAAGGAAACTGACTGCTATTATTTAACACAGTCAAAAAAGTGTTGTTTTTCTTAAATCTACACTACTGTTACACCTGATATGAGTTGCACTGGGGTGACACTGTGCCCTGGCAGGCAGGCCCTGAAACGCACACGTGTGAAGGAAACTGACTGCTATTATTTAACACAGTCAAAAAAGTGTTTTTTTTTTTTTTAAATCTACACTACTGTTACACCAGATATGAGTTGCACTGGGGTGACACTGTGCCCTGGCAGGCAGGCACTGAAACGCACATGTGTGAAGGAAGCTGACTGCTATTATTTAACACAGTCAAAAAAGTGTTGTTTTTTTAAATCTACACTACTGTTACACCAGATATGAGTTGCACTGGGGTGACACTGTGCCCTGGCAGGCAGGCACTGAAACGCACACGTGTGAAGGAAACTGACTGCTATTATTTAACACAGTCCAAAAAGTGTTGTTTTTTTTAAAATCGACACTACTGTTACACCAGATATGAGTTGCACTGGGGTGACACTGTGCCCTGGCAGGCAGGCACTGAAACGCACATGTGTGAAGGAAACTGACTGCTAATATTTAACGCAGTCAAAAAAGTGTTTTTTTTTTTTAAATCTACACTACTGTTACTCCAGATATGAGTTGCACTGGGGTGACACTGTGCCCTGGCAGGCAGGCACTGAAACACACACATGTGAAGGAAACTGACTGCTATTATTTAACACAGTCCAAAAAGTGTTGTTGTTTTTTTTAAATTTACACTACTGTTACACCAGATATGAGTTTCACTGGGGTGACACTGTGCCCTGGCAGGCAGGCACTAAAACACACACGTGTGAAGGAAAGTGACTACTATTATTTAACACAGTCAAAAAAGTGTTGATTTTTTTAAATCTACACTACTGTTACACCAGATATGAGTTGCACTGGGGTGACACTGTGCCCTGGCAGGCAGGCACTGAAACGCACATGTGTGAAGGAAGCTGACTGCTATTATTTAACACAGTCAAAAAAGTGTTGTTTTTTTTAAATCTACACTACTGTTACACCAGATATGAGTTGCACTGGGGTGACACTGTGCCCTGGCAGGCAGGCACTGAAACGCACCCGTGTGAAGGAAACTGACTGCTATTATTTAACATAGTCAAAAAAGTGTTGTTTTTCTTAAATCTACACTACTGTTACACCAGATATGAGTTGCACTGGGGTGACACTGTGCCCTGGCAGGAAGGCCCTGAAACGCACACGTGTGAAGGAAACTGACTGCTATTATTTAACACAGTCAAAAATGATTTTTTTTTTTTTAAAACTACACTACTGTTACACCAGATATGAGTTGCACTGGGGTGACACTGTGCCCTGGCAGGCAGGCCCTGAAATGCACAAGTGTGAAGGAAACTGACTGCTATTATTTAACACAGTCAAAAAATTGTTGTTTTTTTAAATCTACACTACTGTTACACCAGATATGAGTTGCACTGGGGTGACACTGTGCCCTGGCAGGCAGGCACTGAAACACACACGTGTGAAGGAAACTGACTGCTATTATTTAACACAGTCCAAAAAGTGTTGTTTTTTTTTTTTTAAATCTACACTACTGTTACACCAGATATGAGTTAAACTGGGGTGACACTGTGCCCTGGCAGGCAGGCACTGAAACGCACACGTGTGAAGGAAACTGACTGCTATTATTTAACACAGTCCAAAAAGTGTTGTTTTTTTTTAAATCTACACTACTGTTACACCAAATATGAGTTGCACTGGGGTGACACTGTGCCCTGGCAGGCAGGCCCTGAAACGCACACGTGTGAAGGAAACTGACTGCTATTATTTAACACAGTCAAAAAAGTGTTGTTTTTCTTAAATCTACACTACTGTTACACCTGATATGAGTTGCACTGGGGTGACACTGTGCCCTGGCAGGCAGGCCCTGAAACGCACACGTGTGAAGGAAACTGACTGCTATTATTTAACACAGTCAAAAAAGTGTTTTTTTTTTTTTAAAATCTACACTACTGTTACACCAGATATGAGTTGCACTGGGGTGACACTGTGCCCTGGCAGGCAGGCACTGAAACGCACATGTGTGAAGGAAGCTGACTGCTATTATTTAACACAGTCAAAAAAGTGTTGTTTTTTTAAATCTACACTACTGTTACACCAGATATGAGTTGCACTGGGGTGACACTGTGCCCTGGCAGGCAGGCACTGAAACGCACACGTGTGAAGGAAACTGACTGCTATTATTTAACACAGTCCAAAAAGTGTTGTTTTTTTTAAAATCGACACTACTGTTACACCAGATATGAGTTGCACTGGGGTGACACTGTGCCCTGGCAGGCAGGCACTGAAACGCACATGTGTGAAGGAAACTGACTGCTAATATTTAACGCAGTCAAAAAAGTGTTTTTTTTTTTTAAATCTACACTACTGTTACTCCAGATATGAGTTGCACTGGGGTGACACTGTGCCCTGGCAGGCAGGCACTGAAACACACACATGTGAAGGAAACTGACTGCTATTATTTAACACAGTCCAAAAAGTGTTGTTGTTTTTTTTAAATTTACACTACTGTTACACCAGATATGAGTTTCACTGGGGTGACACTGTGCCCTGGCAGGCAGGCACTAAAACACACACGTGTGAAGGAAAGTGACTACTATTATTTAACACAGTCAAAAAAGTGTTGATTTTTTTAAATCTACACTACTGTTACACCAGATATGAGTTGCACTGGGGTGACACTGTGCCCTGGCAGGCAGGCACTGAAACGCACATGTGTGAAGGAAGCTGACTGCTATTATTTAACACAGTCAAAAAAGTGTTGTTTTTTTTAAATCTACACTACTGTTACACCAGATATGAGTTGCACTGGGGTGACACTGTGCCCTGGCAGGCAGGCACTGAAACGCACCCGTGTGAAGGAAACTGACTGCTATTATTTAACATAGTCAAAAAAGTGTTGTTTTTCTTAAATCTAAACTACTGTTACACCTGATATGAGTTGCACTGGGGTGACACTGTGCCCTGGCAGGCAGGCACAGAAACGCACACGTGTGAATGAAACTGACTGCTATTATTTAACACAGTCAAAAAAGTGTTGTTTTTTTTTTAAATCTACACTACTGTTACACCAGATATGAGTTGCACTGGGGTGACACTGTGCCCTGGCAGGCAGGCCCTGAAACGCACACGTGTGAAGGAAACTGACTGCTATTATTTAACACAGTCAAAAAAGTGTTGTTTTTTTAAAATCTACACTACTGTTACACCAGATATGAGTTGCACTGGGGTGACACTGTGCCCTGGCAGGCAGGCCCTGAAACGCACACGTGTGAAGGAAAGTGACTACTATTATTTAAAACAGTCAAAAAAAGTGTTGTTTTTTTTAAATCTACACTACTGTTACACCAGATATGAGTTGCACTGGGATGACACTGTGCCCTGGCAGGCAGACACTGAAACGCACACGTGTGAAGGAAACTGACTGCTATTATTTAACACAGTCAAAAAAGTGTTGTTTTTTTTAAAATCTACACTACTGTTACACCAGATATGAGTTGCACTGGGGTGACACTGTGCCCTGGCAGGCAGGCCCTGAAACGCACACGTGTGAAGGAAACTGACTGCTATTATTTAACACAGTCAAAAAAGTGTTGTTTTTTTTTTAAATCTACACTACTGTTAAACCAGATATGAGTTGCACTGGGGTGACACTGTGCCCTGGCAGGCAGGCAGGCACTGAAACACACACGTGTGAAGGAAACTGACTGCTATTATTTAACACAGTCCAAAAAGTGTTGTTTTTTTTTAAATCTACACTACTGTTACACCAGATATGAGTTGCACTGGGGTGACACTGTGCCCTGGCAGGCAGACACTGAAACGCACATGTGTGAAGGAAACTGACTGCTAATATTTAACACAGTCAAAAAAGTGTTGTTTTTTTTTTAAATCTACACTACTGTTACTCCAGATATGAGTTGCACTGGGGTGACACTGTGCCCTGGCAGGCAGGCACTGAAACACACACGTGTGAAGGAAACTGACTGCTATTATTTAACACAGTCCAAAAAGTGTTGTTTTTTTTTTTAAATCTACACTACTGTTACACCAGATATGAGTTGCACTGGGGTGACACTGTACCCTGGCAGGCAGGCACTGAAACACACACGTGTGAAGGAAACTGACTGCTATTATTTAACACAGTCAAAAAAGTGTTGTTGTTTTTTTAAATCTACACTACTGTTACACCTGATATGAGTTGCACTGGGGTGACACTGTGCCCTGGCAGGCAGGCCCTGAAACGCACACGTGTGAAGGAAACTGACTGCTATTATTTAACACAGTCAAAAAAGTGTTTTTTTTTTTTTTAAATCTACACTACTGTTACACCAGATATGAGTTGCACTGGGGTGACACTGTGCCCTGGCAGGCAGGCACTGAAACACACACGTGTGAAGGAAACTGACTGCTATTATTTAACACAGTCCAAAAAGTGTTGTTTTTTTTTTTAAATCTACACTACTGTTACACCAGATATGAGTTGCACTGGGGTGACACTGTGCCCTGGCAGGCAGGCACTGAAACGCACATGTGTGAAGGAAACTGACTGCTAATATTTAACACAGTCAAAAAAGTGTTTTTTTTTTTTAAAATTTACACTACTGTTACTCCAGATATGAGTTGCACTGGGGTGACACTGTGCCCTGGCAGGCAGGCACTGAAACACACACGTGTGAAGGAAACTGACTGCTATTATTTAACACAGTCCAAAAAGTGTTGTTTTTTTTTTTTTTTAAATCTACACTACTGTTACACCAGATATGAGTTGCACTGGGGTGACACTGTGCCCTGGCAGGCAGGCACTGAAACACACACGTGTGAAGGAAAGTGACTACTATTATTTAACACAGTCAAAAAAGTGTTGATTTTTTTAAATCTACACTACTGTTACACCAGATATGAGTTGCACTGGGGTGACACTGTGCCCTGGCAGGCAGGCACTGAAACGCACACGTGTGAAGGAAGCTGACTGCTATTACTTAACACAGTCAAAAAAGTGTTGTTTTTTTAAAATCTACACTACTGTTACACCAGATATGAGTTGCACTGGGGTGACACTGTGCCCTGGCAGGCAGGCCCTGAAATGCACACGTGTGAAGGAAAGTGACTACTATTATTTAAAACAGTCAAAAAAAGTGTTGTTTTTTTTAAATCTACACTACTGTTACACCAGATATGAGTTGCACTGGGATGACACTGTGCCCTGGCAGGCAGACACTGAAACGCACACGTGTGAAGGAAACTGACTGCTATTATTTAACACAGTCAAAAAAGTGTTGTTTTTTTTTAAATCTACACTACTGTTACACCAGATATGAGTTGCACTGGGGTGACACTGTGCCCTGGCAGGCAGGCCCTGAAACGCACACGTGTGAAGGAAACTGACTGCTATTATTTAACACAGTCAAAAAAGTGTTGTTTTTTTTTAAATCTACACTACTGTTAAACCAGATATGAGTTGCACTGGGGTGACACTGTGCCCTGGCAGGCAGGCAGGCACTGAAACACACACGTGTGAAGGAAACTGACTGCTATTATTTAACACAGTCCAAAAAGTGTTGTTTTTTTTTAAATCTACACTACTGTTACACCAGATATGAGTTGCACTGGGGTGACACTGTGCCCTGGCAGGCAGACACTGAAACGCACATGTGTGAAGGAAACTGACTGCTAATATTTAACACAGTCAAAAAAGTGTTGTTTTTTTTTTTAAATCTACACTACTGTTACTCCAGATATGAGTTGCACTGGGGTGACACTGTGCCCTGGCAGGCAGGCACTGAAACACACACGTGTGAAGGAAACTGACTGCTATTATTTAACACAGTCCAAAAAGTGTTGTTTTTTTTTTTTAAATCTAAACTACTGTTACACCAGATATGAGTTGCACTGGGGTGACACTGTACCCTGGCAGGCAGGCACTGAAACACACACGTGTGAAGGAAACTGACTGCTATTATTTAACACAGTCAAAAAAGTGTTGTTGTTTTTTTAAATCTACACTACTGTTACACCTGATATGAGTTGCACTGGGGTGACACTGTGCCCTGGCAGGCAGGCCCTGAAACGCACACGTGTGAAGGAAACTGACTGCTATTATTTAACACAGTCAAAAAAGTGTTGTTTTTTTTAAATCTACACTACTGTTACACCAGATATGAGTTGCACTGGGGTGACACTGTGCCCTGGCAGGCAGGCACTGAAACACACACGTGTGAAGGAAACTGACTGCTATTATTTAACACAGTCCAAAAAGTGTTGTTTTTTTTTTAAATCTACACTACTGTTACACCAGATATGAGTTGCACTGGGGTGACACTGTGCCCTGGCAGGCAGGCACTGAAACGCACATGTGTGAAGGAAACTGACTGCTAATATTTAACACAGTCAAAAAAGTGTTGTTTTTTTTTAAAATCTACACTACTGTTACTCCAGATATGAGTTGCACTGGGGTGACACTGTGCCCTGGCAGGCAGGCACTGAAACACACACGTGTGAAGGAAACTGACTGCTATTATTTAACACAGTCCAAAAAGTGTTGTTTTTTTTTTTTTAAATCTACACTACTGTTACACCAGATATGAGTTGCACTGGGGTGACACTGTGCCCTGGCAGGCGGGCACTGAAACACACACGTGTGAAGGAAAGTGACTACTATTATTTAACACAGTCAAAAAAGTGTTGATTTTTTTAAATCTACACTACTGTTACACCAGATATGAGTTGCACTGGGGTGACACTGTGCCCTGGCAGGCAGGCACTGAAACGCACACGTGTGAAGGAAGCTGACTGCTATTATTTAACACAGTCAAAAAAGTGTTGTTTTTTTTAAATCTACACTACTGTTACACCAGATATGAGTTGCACTGGGGTGACACTGTGCCCTGGCAGGCAGGCACTGAAACGCACCCGTGTGAAGGAAACTGACTGCTATTATTTAACATAGTCAAAAAAGTGTTGTTTTTCTTAAATCTAAACTACTGTTACACCTGATATGAGTTGCACTGGGGTGACACTGTGCCCTGGCAGGCAGGCCCTGAAACGCACACGTGTGAAGGAAACTGACTGCTATTATTTAACACAGTCAAAAAAGTGTTTTTTTTTTTTTTTTAAATCTACACTACTGTTACACCAGATATGAGTTGCACTGGGGTGACACTGTGCCCTGGCAGGCAGGCACTGAAACGCACCCGTGTGAAGGAAGCTGACTGCTATTATTTAACACAGTCAAAAAAGTGTTGTTTTTTTAAATCTACACTACTGATACACCAGATATGAGTTGCACTGGGGTGACACTGTGCCCTGGCAGGCAGGCCCTGAAACGTACACGTGTGAAGGAAACTGACTGCTATTATTTAACACAGTCAAAAAAGTGTTGTTTTTTTTAAATCTACACTACTGTTACACCAGATATGAGTTGCACTGGGGGTGACACTGTGCCCTGGCAGGCAGGCCCTGAAACGCACACGTGTGAAGGAAACTGACTGCTATTATTTAACACAGTCAAAAAAGTGTTGTTTTTTTTTTAAATCTACACTACTGTTACACCAGATATGAGTTGCACTGGGGTGACACTGTGCCCTGGCAGGCAGGCCCTGAAACGCACATGTGTGAAGGAAACTGACTGCTATTATTTAACATTTCAATCTACACTACTGTTACACCAGATATGAGTGGTGGCACTAGGCAAGTGGGCACAGTATACGCTGTGAGCCTGACACACACGCTGGCAGGCAGGCAACAGCAATTAGATTACACAGGAAAAAAAAAAAGCAGACTGATGTTCTAGCCCTAAAAAGGGCTTTTTGGGGTGCTGTCCTTACAGCAGAGATCAAATGAGTCCTTCAGGTCTGTAGTAGACACTGAATACACTAGCCTAGCTATCAATTTCCCTATTAAATCAGCAGCAGCTACACTGTCCCTCCTCTCACTAAGAATGCAGCTTCCAAATGAATTTAAAATGGATGCTGTCCAGGTTGGAGGGTCTGGGAGGGAGTGTCTGCCGCTGATTGACTGTAATGTGTCTTCTGACTGTGAGGTAAAGGGTCAAAGTTTACTCAATGATGAAAAATAGGGGCTGGATCGAACATCGCATATGTTCACCCCTGCCGCGGCGAACGCGAACATGCTATGTTCACCGGGAACTATTCACCAGCGAACTATTTGCGACATCACTAGTAGTGATGTCCAGCGAACCGGGCGAACCCCCATTGACTACATATGAGTGGTGGCACTGGGCAAGTGGGCCTGGCACACATGCTGGCAGGCAGGCAACTGCAATTAGATTACACTAGCAGACTGATGTTTCACAATCAAAAAAGTTTTTTTTTTTAATTTACACTACTGTTACACCAGATATGAGTGGTGGCACTGGGCAAGTGGGCCTGGCACACACGCTGGCAGGCAGGCAACTGCAATTAGATTACACTAGCAGACTAATGTTTCACAGTCCAAAAAGTTTTTATTTTTTTAAATGTACACTTACACTACTATTAAACAAGATATGAGTGGTGGCACTGGGCAAGTGGGCACAGTATACGCTGTGAGCCTGACACAAAAAAGCAGACTGATGTTTCACAGTCCAAATTTTTTTTTTTTTTAAATGTACACTTACACTACTATTAAACAAGATATGAGTGGTGGCACTGGGCAAGTGGGCACAGTATACGCTGTGAGCCTGACACAAAAAAGCAGACTGATGTTTCACAGTCCAAATTTTTTTTTTTTTAAATGTACACTTACACTACTATTAAACAAGATATGAGTGGTGGCACTGGGCAAGTGGGTACAGTATACGCTGTGAGCCTGGCACACACGCTGGCAGGCAGGCAACTGCATTTAGATTACACAAGCAGACTGATGTTTCACATTCAAAAAAGTTTTTTTTTTAAATTTACAATACTGTTACACCAGATATGAGTGGTGGCACTGGGCAAGTGGGAACAGTATACGGTGTGAGCCTGGCACACACGCTGGCAGGCAGGCCACTGCAATTAGATTACACAAGCAGACTGATGTTTCACAGTCAAAAAAGTTTTTTTTTTTAAATTTACACTACTGTTACACCAGATATCAGTGGTGGCACTGGGCAAGTGGGAACAGTATACGGTGTGAGCCTGGCACACACGCTGGCAGGCAGGCAACTGCAATTAGATTACACAAGCAGACTGATGTTTCACAGTCAAAAAAGTTTTTTTTTTTAAATTTACACTACTGTTACACCAGATATGAGTGGTGGCACTGGGCAAGTGGGCCTGGCACACACGCTGGCAGGCAGGCAACTGCAATTAGATTACACAAGCAGACTGATGTTTCACAGTCAAAAAATTTTTTTTTTTAAATTTACACTACTATTACACCAGATATGAGTGGTGGCACTGGGCAAGTGGGCACAGTATACGCTGTGAGCCTGGCACACATGCTGGCAGGCAGGCAACTGCAATTAGATTACACTAGCAGACTGATGTTTCACAGTCAAAAAAGTTTTTTTTTTAATTTACACTACTGTTACACCAGATATGAGTGGTGGCACTGGGCAAGTGGGCCTGACACACACGCTGGCAGGCAGGCAACTGCAATTAGATTACACTAGCAGACTGATGTTTCACAGTCAAAAAAGTTTTTTATTTTTAAATTTACACTACTGTTACAACAGATATGAGTGGTGGCACTGGGCAAGTGGGCCTGGCACACACGCTAGCAGGCAGGCAACTGCAATTAGATTACACAAGCAGACTGATGTTTCACAGTCAAAAAAGTTTTGTTTTTTTAAATTTACACTACTGTTACACCAGATATGAGTGGTGACACTGGGCAAGTGGGCACAGTATACGCTGTAAGCCTGACACACACGCTGGCAGGCAGGCAACTGCAATTAGATTACATAGGGGGGAAAAAAAGCAGCCCTAAAAAGGGCTTTTTGGGGTGCTGTCCTTACAGCAGAGATCAGATGAGTCCTTCAGGACTGTAGTGGACACTGAATACACTAGCCTAGCTATAGATTTCCCTATTAATCAGCAGCAGCAACACTGTCCCTCCTCTCCCTAAGAATGCAGCTTCCAAATGAATCTAAAATGGATGCTGTCCAGGAGGTAGGAGGGTCTGGGAGGGAGTGTCTGCTGCTGATTGGCTGGAATGTGTCTTCTGACTGTGAGGTAGAGGGTCAAAGTATTACTCAATGATGACGAATAGGGGCGGATCGAACATCGCATATGTTCGAGAACCCGCGGCGATTGCGAACATGCTATGTTCGCCGGGAACTATTCGCCGACAAACTATTCGCGACATCACTACTTACCTGTGAAATAAAAATAAAACCTAAGGTGCCTTACATTAAAACCTACCATTACAAAATAAAAAAACATTACAAAAAATAAAAACACTAAAATTACAAAAAAATTAAAAAACTACCATTACAATTTTTTTTTATTCAAAACAATAAAAATGATTCCAATTCTAATACCCCTTTTAAAAAAAAAAAAAAAAAAAACCCACCCCATAATAAAAAAAATAATAATCTATAATATACTACCAAGGGCCCTTAAAAGAGCCTTTTGTAGGGCATTGCCCTAAAGTTAACAGCTCTTTTGCTAAAAAAGAAAAACACAAAGACCCACTAATATTAAAAACCCTACCCCCTTAAATTTATTCAGCTCTTTTAAGGGTGCCCATCCTAATCTTAAAAAGAAACCCACCCCAAAACAGAATTTTTTTTTACACAAAATAACAAACGAATTATAAAAAATATTAAAAAATGTTCCTTTTCTAATACCCATTAAAGAAAACCACCCCAAAATAAAAAACTTACGGCTAGATTTAGAGTTGGGCGGTAGCCGTCAAAACCAGCGTATAGGGCTTCTAACGCTGGTTTTTACCGCCCTCGGGTATTTAGAGTTCACTTACCGACACTCAAAAATCTCCCAACGCACAAATCTCTACCGACAACTCAGACCCAGTAATTAACATCTACCGACAAAATAAACATCCACGAATAAAAAATAAAATATTACACAAAGTACACTTACACTCATACAAACACTACACTATATTTATTTTTTTTATTTATTTTTTTAACATCAAAATAGAAAGGATCAAAGTTGCGAGATCTCGGGTGTTAGAAAAAAAAAAACAACACAAATCCATTTTGCCATTGACTTACATTGACAGACGGGAAAAGACCCTCATATAGCTACATCTAACTAATAATATTATCACAAACATACACTCATCGATGCATACAAACAATATACACCACATTACATACACAAACAAGTTATTTATTACAAAATGAACATGATTTAGCTACTTTTTAACCCAAGACCATGACGTCACTCACTTTACGCTCAAAACCAGTCTTGGAATTTATTTACACACAAATTTTGAGCCTCCATTGACTTCTATGGGGAAGATGTGCTCGTGCACGCGACAGACAGATTTCCCTAACGCACGCAAAAAGCGTAGACAAAAAAACTCTAAATACCAGCGCTAGAAATCGGAAAATAACTCATGCTTTTCTGCGTTAGACCCAGCTATGACAAATATATCAAGAAATGGCTATTTCCCTATGGTGGACTTATGGAGTTTACTTATGGCAAATTCACAACAACATTAAATTGTTTCATACTTTTACATTACATCAACTACAAATCAACATCACTAGTAACAAACATTTACAACAATTACATCACATTTAAATGGACACAAAAATAATTGAAACATTTCAGGATTCACAAACAGTACACAATGGGAAACACCTCTCGTTTACCTTTATTATTGCATTTCATGTATTCAATTCATATGCTTGCACATGATCAGCCATGGATGCACATAATTTACTTTTATCATTCACTCATACATGTGCATTCAAATGATGGTGGAAAAACACATTACATTCTCTCTAGGAATCACAAAAATGAAAATAGGGATTTTACTGTACTTTTAACATCATGATTCGATCACAATAAACCATTAGGAATTACGTACAATAAGAACATCATTACAACAGATTACAGCTGTCACTTTATGGGAAGGAACAACAATGCCAGACCGCTATATAGAAGTCAGCATATGTGGGACACAATCACAATATATACGTCTCTGTACATAACACGCATCACGCAACCACAAAGCACACATTTATATTTTATTCAGCACACAATAACAATGTAGTCAAATACAACAACACAATGAGGATTTCATAACTACACAGGCAGGTTAATAATATCATGACGTCATTAGAAGATTCAACCATACACATTACAGATTTACGACTGTACCGCCCCTTTCAGAACTTTACCACTCAATACTACAATACAACATATACGTAAACAACAGTTTGGAACAGCATTATTATTGCGATTTTAATGGGACGCATACAATATTGACATCTCACCAATCACTTATATATACAATACTACAGATGACAGCCGGAAGTTATTCAGTATTAGTGCGATTTTAATGGGACGCATACAATATTGACATCTTGCCAATCACTTATATATACAATACTACAGATGACAGCCGGAAGTTCTTCAGTATTAGTCCGATTTTAATGGGACGCATACAATATTGACATCTCGCCAATCACTTATATATATAATACTACAGATGGCAGCCGGAAGTTCTTCAGTATTAGTGTGATTTTAATGGGACGCGTACAATATTTACATCTCGCTAATCACTTATATATACAATACTACAGATGACAGCCGGAAGTTATTCAGTATTAGTGCAATTTTAATGGGACGCGTACAATATTGACATCTCTGCAATCACTTATATATACAATACTACAGATGGCAGCTGTTACTTTATCGTTTACAAACAATATTGCAGCAACATTGATCGATCACATTCTATGCACACATTATACACAACTATGCACTTTCATTCATGTTAGCGCGGACGTGTGCTTTTTACTATAAAATCGCGTTTAATAAATATTTATTACGCATATGAACAAACATTACAAACATGCACTGTATGTGTGATATTTTACACTTTCACATTGAGATTCATTGGTGGAAAACAACATTTCACCAAACATCTTAAAAAACGCCCACTTTGAAAGCATTCGCGCCGCTCACATAAAAACAAGTGAATACAATTAGCAATCATTACAAACTCACTACTATTGGACTAATTGCACTATAAATCCCCCAAACAACATGGCCAAAGCGTCCATGGTGATCAACATCGTATCAATTCGCTTCTGTGTTTTTGCATACCCTGTTACTCCTTGCGCTGTGTTTGCTCTGCTGTTTGGCTTCGTGCTGCTAAGCTTGGCAAATATGGATGACGATGATATGGTAGACGCTGCTGGTGGTGCTATTGGCCAACTAGCGGTTGATAGAATCAGGCAGCCTCAGCGGCTCAGACTGAGACGAAGGGGTCGTCTGGTTAGAGGTCCTCGTGTCTACAGGGTAAGACCCACCTTGGAAAACATGAGTGACTTCGAGGTTTATGATAAGTATCGGCTCAATCGCGAACAGCTCATTGGCCTTTACGATGTTCTTAAACCTCATTTGGAGCCACGTATAACAATAAGGACTGCTGTCCCCGGCATGACTAAGATGCTTAGTTGTCTATACGTCCTGGCCTCCGGGAGTTTTCAATCAGGAGAGATGTACATGCATGGCCTGTCTCAAGGTACATTCTCTGGGGTGTTTGATAACTTTTTGGACGCTATGGTACGTATCAGTAAGCACTACATAGGATTCCCACAGAATGATGGTGATTGGAGGCACCTGAAGCGGGAATTCTTTGCTATTGCTCAATTGCCCAATGTCTTGAGAGCCATTGATTGTACCCACATTGCGCTGCGTACTCCAATTGATGACTTGCCCTTCAGAAATCGCAAACATTTTCATAGCCTCAACGTGCAGTATGTTTGTGATGCACGGATGAGGATTATGCAGGTGTGTGCGAATTTTGGGGGTGCTAGTCATGATGCCCGCATCCTCTCTCTGTCCACCCTGTGGCGGAAGTTTGAGGAAAGAGAAATGCCCCCTGGGTATCTCGTTGGTGAGTATTTGTGCACAACATGGTTAATTAGTTAGACAATTGCCACTGTAGTCTTAAACTGTTAGTGTAATGTGCAGCTATAGGATGCAATTTAACCATGTCATTGTCTCTTTCCGCAAATGTCTAGTTTTAGTTCAATGCAGATATGTAGCATGTCTTCCCTTAAATGCTCAGATCGAAAATGCAATTTAACCTTTTAGTTTGTATTTTACACAAGGTCTGGTTTATGCCAAATACGCAGATGTAGCATGTCTTAGCTGAAATGGGAAGATAGCAAACTCAATTTAACCATGTCATTGTCTCTTTCCGCAAATGTCTAGTTTTAGTTCAATGCAGATATGTAGCATGTCTTACCTTAAATGCTCGGATCGAAAATGCAATTTAACCTTTTAGTTTATATTTTACACAAGGTCTGGTTTATGCCAAATACGCAGATGTAGCATGTCTTAGCTGAAATGGGAAGATAGCAAACTCAATTTAACCATGTCATTGTCTCTTTCCGCAAATGTCTAGTTTTAGTTCAATGCAGATATGTAGCATGTCTTACCTTAAATGCTCAGATTGAAAATGCAATTTAACCTTTTAGTTTGTATTTTACACAAGGTCTGGTTTATGCCAAATACGCAGATGTAGCATGTCTTAGCTGAAATGGGAAGATAGCAAACTCAATTTAACCATGTCATTGTCTCTTTCCGCAAATGTCTAGTTTTAGTTCAATGCAGATATGTAGCATGTCTTACCTTAAATGCTCAGATCGAAAATGCAATTTAACCTTTTAGTTGGTATTTTATACAAGGTCTGGTTTATGCCAAATACGCAGATGTAGCATGTCTTAGCTGAAATGGGAAGATAGCAAACTCAATTTAACCATGTCATTGTCTCTTTCCGCAAATGTCTAGTTTTAGTTCAATGCAGATATGTAGCATGTCTTACCTTAAATGCTCAGATCGAAAATGCAATTTAACCTTTTAGTTGGTATTTTACACAAGGTCTGGTTTATGCCAAATACGCAGATGTAGCATGTCTTAGCTGAAATGGGAAGATAGCAAACTCAATTTAACCATGTCATTGTCTCTTTCCGCAAATGTCTAGTTTTAGTTCAATGCAGATATGTAGCATGTCTTACCTTAAATGCTCAGATCGAAAATGCAATGTAACCTTTTAGTTGGTATTTTACACAAGGTCTGGTTTATGCCAAATACGCAGATGTAGCATGTCTTAGCTGAAATGGGAAGATAGCAAACTCAATTTAACCATGTCATTGTCTCTTTCCGCAAATGTCTAGTTTTAGTTCAATGCAGATATGTAGCATGTCTTACCTTAAATGCTCAGATCGAAAATGCAATTTAACCTTTTAGTTGGTATTTTACACAAAGTCTGGTTTATGCCAAATACGCAGATGTAGCATGTCTTAGCTGAAATGGGAAGATAGCAAACTCAATTTAACCATGTCATTGTCTCTTTCCGCAAATGTCTAGTTTTAGTTCAATGCAGATATGTAGCATGTCTTACCTTAAATGCTCAGATCGAAAATGCAATTTAACCTTTTAGTTGGTATTTTACACAAGGTCTGGTTTATGCCAAATACGCAGATGTAGCATGTCTTAGCTGAAATGGGAAGATAGCAAACTCAATTTAACCATGTCATTGTCTCTTTCCGCAAATGTCTAGTTTTAGTTCAATGCAGATATGTAGCATGTCTTACCTTAAATGCTCAGATCGAAAATGCAATTTAACCTTTTAGTTGGTATTTTACACAAGGTCTGGTTTATGCCAAATATGCAGATGTAGCATGTCTTAGCTGAAATGGGAAGATAGAGAATAAGATGGAACTAGATTATTCATTTTAAATTTAAACATTTTTTAGTGGATTATCGTGTACAACAAAAATTTGTTTAATATGATTAAATTTTGTTCGGTTCATAATTTATAGGTAATTCTGGTTACATGAGCCGGCCTTGGCTCATTACACCGTTACGTAACCCTACTGATGAGGCTCAGGAGTGCTACAATAGGGCGCACAAGAGAACCAGGGCTGTGGTCGAGAGAATGTTTGGGCTCCTCAAAATGAGATTCCGGTGCCTTGACAGGTCGGGAGGAGCCCTCCAGTACAGCCAGAGGAAGGTGGCTAAGATCGTTGTAGCCTGTAGCGTCCTGCATAATATTGCACAGCGGGCTGGGATGCTGCAGGCCGTCCAGGCGCCCCGACGCCTCCTCCTTGATGAGGAGGACGAGCCTATTCTAGAGGGGCCATTCCGGGATGAGGGGCTCAATGTCAGAGCAGACATCATCAACCGCCACTTCAGACGGTAAATAATAGAAGTTAGATTGGAGTATTGTCAATAGATGTGAACTCTAGGGAAATGACAAGTAGAAAATTGTGCAAACATGTTAGGATTGTTCATCAAATGATAACATTTTTTTTCAATTTCTTAATATAGGTGATGGTCATTGGGTCCTGTAGCGAGTCTTTGCCACCTGGTTTTTAAAGACAACATCAGCTGGTAAGTATAAATGTATGGACTGTGGCTGGCAGGAATTTTACACAAAAATACATCATATGGCATATATTTTACAAAACTAGTATTTAGTTTACACATTACTTAAAATTTAAATACTCAGAAAGGGATCCTCTAGCATGACTATCCTCTAGCATGACTATGGTTCAAAGTTAGATTCAAAGTCACACATTCGAGGTTCGTTCTGCTCAATATGACTTATCTTCACACTTGATTGATAGAACATAACACAAGATGCTACACACGCTTAGTAAGCTAGTGACAGAAATTGATTCAGAAATGGGGGGTGGGAGAGGGGTACAGAACTGATTCACACACTTGTAGTAGTAATTTTAATAAAACTTTTTCTGCCATTAGGGAGATGACTTCATCTAAAGACTGAAAGTGAAGAATTCGAAGACTGACAGTGAAGATTGCCCAGACTGACAGTGAAAAATACAAGATTGAAAGTGAAGAATACCAATGGGATCATGTCTGGCATTATCTTTCAAATCTGCTGACCTTGAAAACCATACAAAGACACGTTCACATGGTAAGTGCCAACTATTTGATGGAATAAGGCTGTGGAGGCATCCTATTGGAGACATTTAGATTATTTTTAAATTTTTAGATGGTATTTCACAGTCATCTATTTTGGAAATGATGAACACACCTATTGAAGATCAACTGTTTTCTCGAGAATTGACTTTCAAAGACCATGCATTATCCAGGTTGGTTTTCCAATGCATGCTAGTTAAGAATCACAGGAAGAATGTAAACTATTTTGAAAAGATACATGTCCTATATTAGAATATTTGTAGCTTACATACATTACCAATACTTTGTTCATAATTTGATATTTATGTATCACAATCAGACAAAGGAATACATATTATAGTGGATATAGAGGTATTTGAATGGACATGAAATATTACATTTATGTTCAGCATAAATATATGTATTTTTGATTATTTAAATGTGATATACATTATTATGTATAATTAGAAATGCTGATATTTAAATGTAATTTTGATTACACAATATAATGGTGTATGTATCTTTTTATTTTTAAAATTTTTAATTCATAAATATCTTGAGATAATGTTGCACAAAGTTAGAGCATAGACACAAGATGACTGTAAATGTATTTTATTTTATTAATATTTTACAACGTGTGTATTAAGTTTGTTAAATTATTATTAATTTTTTTTACAGATTTTCATCTGATGACTTCCATGATTATTTTTTATTTTGTTAAAAGAAAAATATTTTTTAAAAAAATGGTAATAATAAACATTTGATTATTAAATACCCTCTTTTGAACAGATTATAATAAATATCCATATAATCTGTCAATAAAAACAATTTGACTCCCATGACTGGTAGTTGTCTATTTGACAAGCACATGCATAAGATCAAATTAGGCATCATGTATTGCATTAATTTTAGAAAATCCACTGATTCAGAGAATCTTAAAGTCAACTAGCTTTTTTAAATTAATTGTGGATTGAAATCCATCGATGCTTTTATTGTGTAATTTTTAGATGTTAATTTGTAAAAATATTTTCGGATATGTAGTCAGAATTTGACATAAATTTCTTTTTTTTAACTTTTAAGAAGGGAAAGTGGTTCACTTAAATTAAAGTAACAGTGTTGTTGAATGTAAAGTTTATTTTATAAGATCTTGTATCTTCCTTAGGTATCTAAAAACATAATTTTAATAAATTTATATTTAAAAAAATAAAAAATGGTAGGTCAGTTAACTTCATATTTTGCACAAGCTAGTTATTGGATGCCATGTTAATTGATTTTATGTTCTAGTGGAGTCATTTAAAGGGTCATTTAACTATAGTTATTAATATTATGTAATTTTTAAAATCTTACCTCTTGGTTAGACATCACATATCTATATATATTTTCATTCCCCTTTAGTTTATTTCTACAATGTTAAATCAACATTCCGAATGTTTTGGTCCTTAAAGGGACATTCCGAAAATATATTGTGTATTGAATTTTAAACAATCCTAAATATACTTAGAAAAAGATATATCAATGCACATGTCTTAGACAATGACATAAGGCATCTATGTGCAACCAACAATCAGCATCAAAATAGCCTATGTAGATATGCATTTAATCCAAGAATATATATAATTAAAATCTAATCGAATAACAAAAAATATTAAGTTGTTAAAATATTATATTATTCTCCAAAATGCGTAAATAACATATAGCTTAATGTCCCTCTAAGCTGAAGACTGCGAAATACAGCCATTATAATATATATTTCATTCAGTGTGTAAAACAATCCAGAAGTTAATCTAAATATGCTTTAGTCATATGTTATACTAATTTTGCCAAAGGAAGGTGCCTAGGTTTATGATATTTCAAGCATTATTGCGAAATGTCTCCTTAAAGGGACATGAACTCAAAATATACTTAAAGGGAGACTGTTCAAAAATTAATTATTGATACATTCTGAACAAGTATTCAATTTTAAGCAACTTTATAATTGACTCATATTATCAATGTTCCTCGTTATGTTGCTATCATTACTTGAAAAATAAGGCATTAAATTGATAATTTATTTGCTTCAGTACTCTGGACAGAACTTTTTTTTGGGTGGATTAATTTATCCAACAATCATCAAGGACAACCCAGGTTGTTCGCAAAAAAATTGTCCGTAATATAAAATATCATTTTTGATTTGCCAAGAAAGATACCAAGATAATTATTAACATTTGAGAATCGGATTAAATTATAAAGTTGCTTAAAATTTCATGCTCAATCTGAATCACGAACGCTAAATTTATTTGTACAGTGTCCCTTTAAGAGATTTAAAGAGTGTATTTACTTCTCTTATCTTATTATCTTGACATACTTTGCTTTAAAAGCATATCAAGATAGGCTCAGTAGATGAAGATTGGTGGATGCACAGAGATGCCTTATGTGATTGGCTCAACCATGTGCATTTAAATTTCTTCTGTTGAGGATATCTAAATACAAAGATAAATTAAGTTGCATTTTAAAGTCTAAACATTTTTGATCTCTACAGATCATTTGATACAATTGTTTGGTTGTAATGTCTCTTTAAAAATAAAGACGCCATTGCACAATAACATATATGAGCAGTTCAGACAAATACAAGCTCGAGGTTTATTTACTAATAACAAACAAACCTGTAGTTTAACATCTATAAAAAGATTATCCAAGTTGCGGACATTATAACCTGAAATTGAACATTCAGAAATGTCGCGTGGGAAACGTATCTTGAAACACCAGATTTGCATCTTTAAACATTGGAGTCTAATGTCACGCAATAGCACACAATCAAGATGCATTATAAATACATTTAATAGAGCAATGTCAATACTTCACAATAAGTCACGAAATTGATTTTATGAACAATAAAGACATACAATATTAAATGTGTATTAATCCAACGTATTTGTATTAAAGAAACAGACCGTTATTAAACCGAGAAATGTCTACAACATTTAATAATGTGACAGTATTAGATTTTAAGGTGAATTTAAACATTAATATTTAACGGATCACGTATATTAAATCTGCGTCACACATATCCGCATGACAGGCCCATGAGTTACAAATAAGTCTACATGAAAAATTAAGTAACAGCACCACCAGGAGGTATGTGTATGGAAGTTACTAAGATATGAAACATTAAGGAACGGCCAATCAGAGTTCATCACACAAACACAACTTGAGTCAGGATGGTCTCACAGACATTCTAACAATATTTCAAACTTTTATCCAATCAGATGTACAGATAACTTGTCCCATTATGCATCTCATGTTTACTTCACCATATAAAAGTCCATTACACGTTGCCATCTTTGTCAGTTCTCTAATGCCTGCAGGCAGTATATGTTATTTAGATACATATATTCTACAAGCCAGCAGGCATGAAACCTCCCAGGTTTACCAAGCAGGAGAGCGCTGCACTGGTCCACGCCGTCCAGGACTTTTATCCCCAGCTGTTTGGGAACAAGAGGAGGTTGACAGATGCGCATGTTAAGAAGGCTCTCTGGGAGTCTATCACCAATGCGGTTCAATTGGTGTGTGGCGTCCAGAGGAGCCAGGATCAGATCATGCGGAGATTCGGAGATATGAGGTTGCGCTTGACCAAAAAAGTCGACCTCATAATGGAGTGGGTACAAGCCTGTAAAAGTGGGGGCAAAAGAAAGGCCCCGCGGAAACTCTACCTACTCCCTTATGAGGTGACTTTATGCGAGCTCCTCAGTCTCCGGGTCCCCAAAAGATTTCGATCCTCTCCATCCTCGGCCTCCTCTTCTTCCCTCCCAGCTGCTGGATCTGAAAGTCCTGACCCGGGGGCCAGGGCAGCTGCTTCTCCGTCCGGTGGCCTGGGAGGAGCGGACAGAGAATCTGAACCAGGTAACTATCCAACTTCATATAATATATTAAGATTTGATTAGATTTTTAAGAAATGTGTATATAGTCAGATACTAAACCTATATAGATCTCACAACATACGCATCCGTGAAATCACTATCATCCACCATTTCATACATTAACTATCGAATCCTAAGACAGTTATATATATTCTTTGTTCTTGTTCAATATTAACAAATATACTATTTTCATCTCGTAATACACCCAATAGCAAATATATTTGAAGTCTTTATGAAATGATACTCATCGCACTACTTTATCCACATTTATTTCACGGGTGCGTAATTCCACTTGGAATTATTGTGCAATGATCCCGAAAAATAGAATTGCGCACACACGTGAACATGGGTTTGCTGTAAGTGGCATTGCTTTACACATGTTGGTCAAATGACGGATGCGTAATTCCGCTTGGAATCATTGCGCAATGATCCAGAAAAATAGAATTGCTCACACACGTGAACATGGGTTTGCTGTAAGTGGCATTGCTTTACACATGTTGGTCAAATGACGGATGCGTAATTCCGCTTGGAATCATTGCGCAATGATCCAGAAAAATAGAATTGCACACACACGTGAACATGGGTTTGCTGTAAGTGGCATTGCTTTACACATGTTGCTCAAATGACGGATGCGTAATTCCGCTTGGAATCATTGCGCAATGATCCCGAAAAATAGAATTGCGCACACATGTGAACATGGGTTTGCTGTAAGTGGCATTGCTTTACACATGTTGGTCAAATGACGGATGCGTAATTCCGCTTGGAATCATTGCGCAATGATCCCGAAAAATAGAATTGCGCACACACGTGAACATGGGTTTGCTGTAAGTGGCATTGCTTTACACATGTTGGTCAAATGACGGATGCGTAATTCCGCTTGGAATCATTGCGCAATGATCCAGAAAAATAGACTTGCGCACACACGTGAACATGGGTTTGCTGTAAGTGGCATTGCTATATACATGTTGGTCAAATGACGGATGCGTAATTCCACTTGGAATCATTGCGCAATGATCCAGAAAAATAGAATTGCGCACACACGTGAACATGGGTGTGCTGTAAGTGGCATCGCTTTACACATGTTGGTCAAAATTAAATGTGAATTATTATATATGTGAAGAATACAGTATTCTTATTTTCAATATTATACATAATAAAAAAGATACTAGCAGAATCAAAATAAATACTAAACTATGTCCATCAATTGATGAGAATGAAATAACACAAAAAATTAATTAAAGCTACATATACAGGATATATTTATGATGAAATTAATTGAGGAAACAATTAACTCATGGGACTACCAAAAGATTAATAGTTTTTAATTGATTTGGTAATAATGTAAAGTTTTTAAACATGGCATGATTTGTATTAATGATATCCAATCCTCATTTAATATATTACAGATCTGGATGTTGGTGCTGGAACCTCAAGCCAGGGCTTGTCACAGTATGGTATGTCTCATTTTAATTTACATTTGTCTTAGAAACATGGACAGAACATTACATAAAAAATCCACATTGTTCAATATTTATATGGATCCTCAAAATGGATTTGTAAAAGATTTACAAATAAGAATAAAAAACAAACAAACATAGGATTACATTGTAATACTAATCTGAAATTTGTTCGATTTTAAGATATCCCATCTATTCTTGATATCTTCATTTTAATGTAAGATTCTTTGAATGTCCAATTTCTATTCTTCCCCTGTGTATTGCTTAATCTCATTTGGATACATTTTTACAACATTCACACACTTTTGCATATGTTTTGAGTTTTAAAATATAGATTACATATTTTTAATTGATCACGTCATTTAAGGGACATGCCAACTAAGTTTTACATTGAATGATTTTGACACGTGATTTTATTGTTTTGTATAAACATTTTATTATCTAAATTGGTTCAGTCTATTGTTTTAGTTATTCTAAAAACATATTGAGTTTGGTTTAGGTTAAGCAATGCATTACTGGTATTATCCAGCTGTTTTTTTATGCATAAATTGGCCATTTTTTCAAAAGTTAAAATCATGTGTTCAGATAACAGTAGTACATAGTTTCAAAAAGTATACAATTACACATTTTGAGCTTCATGTCCCTTTAAGAGAGGATAATTAAAGATTTTTGAGGATATCCTTAACTAACATATTAGATTGTAATTGCATGCTCCATCCCATTCATTACATCAACATATGGAGTAGAGAATTCATTAACAGCGACATTGTCAAATCTATATATTTTTTAATTAAAGGGACACTGAGCTAAAATTATTACTGTTGTCATTCAGATAGAGCATGCAATATTAATCAAAATTTAAATATAATACTGTAATCATATTTTAAATATTCTATTGCTAAATGTATTTTAAAATCAAGAATGTACGTTTATCTGCAGCTCCATTTTGGTTGACCAACCTGGGTTGTTATTGATGATTGGTGGATACCTTCAACAAACAATATTTATTGAATACAATATTGCTTATCTGCCTTTAAGATTAAAATGTTGCAAAATAAATATTATAATAGGAGTCAATGTTAAATAATTTGTAACAGTTTGAAAAGTGAAAACACTGATTGAAATAAATCATGTCAGTGTCCCTTTAATAAACAATAGATTCATTAATCCTTACATTCTTTGGATTAAACAATATTGATATATAATTCACATATTCACTGTTGGAGTTACTTTATAGATATAAGCACCATGATTACATATTTGTACAAATCAATTTGGTTTGGTATTGTGATCAATATGTGTTGTGTCCTAAACAAGATTACTGTACATTGCACAAATGGCTCGATGTGCCACATGTCTTTGTTTATATTTGTTAACAGCTGTTATTCAAAATGTGGTTTGTGTGTATTCTTTTAAGAACATTGATCAATGGGTACATTTAGACATGCAATAGCATCGTATGAGATGAGTTTGATGTCTAATATAGTCAGAAATTAAACATATGTTAAATACATCATTTTTTACATAATCCCCTTGATTCAATCAAGCATTTTTTATTCTAATGACTGCTCTATTCTTCACATTTTCAAGTTGATTATTCTTATAAATCGATACAGATGTGATTTAGTGCTATCCCAAATGTGTTCACTAATATATATCTATATCATTCATAGAGAGAGTTGTTGTGGGGAGCCCAGAGGGATCCAGCACTGACACTGAGCTGGCTTTGCAGTCTTCTGGTAAGTCCATTGACTCATTTATATGTCATTGAAGGTGTATTGGTAATCAATATTATGAGCATGATTCTGATGAAGCATTACATTTGAAACAAACATATAATTTACTCCTCTGATTATATATCAATTTTATTTTAATATTGAAAGATTAAGAATTACAATTTTCTTAGTCTACACCTTTGTTATTCAGAAGATGTATAGCATATGTTTGTTTACATTTTCAATTTTGACAACAATCATCAAGTGATACACACATGAGAAATCTTAAATGTTCAATGTACTATGCTTTTATGATTTTTAAAATAATACAAACAATAAATCGAAAATCTGAATCATTGAGAATAACAAATCTAATGTCATTTGTATGCTTCATCAAAATGATGTAAATCATAACTTTGGCTGTGTATATCTTTAATGCAACATTGATGTGTGTCTTTGAGCAACAGTAACATATGTTATAATATCTGATCTTAACGTGTACACAACATGTTATGTTTTACAGAGATTGATTTAACATGTGGGACGGAGGAGGAAGAGGCTCCCTTGGAGTCTGATGGTATGTGAGATATATCTAACATGTATCCAACATGTTTTTTTATTGGAAATCATTTTATTGAAGACATTCAAAGTCTACAGCTTTTGCACTTTAAAAAGGAATATTATTTTTCTGTTCAAATACACTACTGCCCCCTTTCTATATCAGGCAGCATGAAAATATGCTTGGATTATTCTTTAATTTTTTTGGGGATTTCTAATTCATGCCATCATGATGTCACATGCATATTCCAGGCCAAACCACAATCATAATTTTATAATTGTACAGACAGTCATTGCTATTCATCTGAGTGCCTATATGCATACCATATCCTCATGTCATCATTGTTTAGAAATTCAAACACACTTCTAAGTATATTGCAAACATAATCAAGTTGAAATGCGTTGATTTGATTTCATGATGTATGAGATGTTAATATATTTTTATTATTTATTTCAGATGGATCCTCCACTTCTAGTCATCATTTTCCGCCCCTGCCCAGACCCCTGCCCAGACCCCTGCCCAGGCCCCTGCCCAGGCCCCTGCCCAGTCCCCTGCCCAGGCCCCTGCCCAGTCCCCTGCCCAGACCCCTGCCCAGGCCCAGGCCCCTGCCCAGTCCCCTGCCCAGTCCCCTGCCCAGTCCCCTGCCCAGGCCCCTGCCCCTCCACAGACCCAAGACCCTCCCGGCCCTTCACATTTTTCCTGTCCTGTCCCTCCCAAAAAACGCCCCTTCGTCCCCCTTTGCTGCTCTCCCCGTCTTTTGGCCCATACAGCTACCCCAGCTGCCCAGCCCCCAACTCACCACTCCCCAGCTGTACGGCCTACCCCAGAGCAGCAGCCCATCCCTCCCCAACCCAATCCCATCCCTCCCCCCTGTCTCAACCTTCATTGTCCTGGGTGTCGGATTGTCCTTCCCAGGCACAGCTGTAAGTATCATTCAAAATCAACATTATAAGATACTTAAAGGTACACTGAAGGCAAATTGTTTCTATTGTGATTCAAATAGAGCATGCAATGTTAATCAAATTTATAATTTACTACTCTTATCAATTATTCTTCATTCTCTTGCTATCTTTATTGAAACAAAGAAATGCCTATAATTATTTTGAAAATAAAAAAAAGTCTGGACATCATTTCTTTATTGTTGGATGAATGTATCCATCAATCAGCAGGGACAACCAAGGTTGATAACCAAAAATGGCCTGCCTATAAACTTACATTCCTGCATTTAAAATATAGCTATAGAATTCTAACATTTCAAGAATAGGAGTAAATTAAAAATTTGTTTTAAATGTCATGCTCTATCTGAATCAGTAAATAAAATATTTTGGTTTAGTGTCCCTTTAATTTGATATCACTACATATACCAATCACCACTACTTGGATCCAACAATTTATGTACAAATGTTCATACATTATCTCTTGTATAACCCAGTGGGAATGTAATTTCTTCTGGTTGCTATGTTTACACAGCTTGGCCTCAACGCCAAAATGTTTAAGGATAGGTGTGCCTACCACAGTATAACTAAAATATTTAAATTGCTAATGTAAGTACAATGTAAATCCTTTTACAAGATTTTATACACTCAAGCTGTAAAAGTGGATCATCGAAAACCAATTAAAGGGGACAACATGTTTGAGTAAACTGTCCCTTTAATGGTTTAGGTCTGTCTGAATAACATATTTAATGTGTAAATAATCAATTTCAACAAATTAATTTAAAGAATGATTTGTCTTTATGATGACAATGTATCTTTGCTTATTTTTTATTCTGTTGTGTAATTATCATTAATATTTTATTTATTCTTTATTTTAAGCTGTGACTCAACATGGCTCACGCTAGAAGGTCTAGCACGCGTAGAGCAGGCCGTGTTGAGGAACGCAGCTGTCCTGAGAGGGATGAACGACACCATGCATGCTCAGCTACAGGTTCAGCATTTGACTCTACGTCAGATGATGCGTTTCAATTCAATGCTTGAATCTCTAGCTGGACAGGCACAGGACGATGAAGGGGATGACCAATAAGTGGAGGATCTGGAGATGCTCCAAGGGCGCTGATAAGAATCTTCCGTCCACATGTTGATTTTATGTTTTTTATGGTTGCCATTTGGCCTTTTTTTATTATTGTTGTGCCTGTTGCACTCTTTTACCTTGTCATATGGCTCCAATGGGGCTATGCTGGCCCTTGGCAACTCTCTTCATGGACTGCGATGCACTCTTTGACCTTGTCAAATGGCTCCAATGGGGCTATGCTGGCCCTTGGCAACTCTCTTCATGGACTGTGATGCACTCTTTGACCTTGTCAAATGGCTCCAATGGGGCTATGCTGGCCCTTGGCAACTCTCTTCATGGACTGTGATGCACACTTTTACCTTGTCAAATGGCTCCAATGGGGCTATGATGGCCCTTGGCAACTCTCTTCATGGACTGTGATGCACTCTTTGACCTTGTCATATGGCTCCAATGGGGCTATGCTGGCCCTTGGCAACTCTCTTCATGGACTGTGATACACTCTTTGACCTTGTCAAATGGCTCCAATGGGGCTATGCTGGCCCTTGGCAACTCTCTTCATGGTCTGTGATGCACTCTTTGACCTTGTCATATGGCTCCAATGGGGCTATGCTGGCCCTTGGCAACTCTCTTCATGGACTGTGATGCACTCTTTGACCTTCTCATATGGCTCCAATGGGGCTATGCTGGCCCTTGGCAACTCTCTTCATGGACTGTGATGCACTCTTTGACCTTGTCAAATGGCTCCAATGGGGCTATGCTGGCCCTTGGCAACTCTCTTCATGGACTGTGATGCACTCTTTGACCTTGTCATATGGCTCCAATGGGGCTATGCTTGCCCTTGGCAACTCTCTTCATGGACTGTGATGCACTCTTTGACCTTGTCAAATGGCTCCAATGGGGCTATGCTGGCCCTTGGTAACTCTCTTCATGGACTGTGATGCACTCTTTGACCTTGTCATATGGCTCCAATGGGGCTATGCTGGCCCTTGGCAACTCTCTTCATGGACTGTGATGCACTCTTTGACCTTGTCATATGGCTCCAATGGGGCTATGCTGGCCCTTGGCAACTCTCTTCATGGACTGTGATGCACTCTTTGACCTTGTCATATGGCTCCAATGGGGCTATGCTGGCCCTTGGCAACTCTCTTCATGGACTGTGATGCACTCTTTTACCTTGTCAAATGGCTCCAATTTTCCGGCTCTTTAAAAGATTATTTATAAACGTTGTTGATGTTTTCTGACATACTAATAAAAGACGTCATTCCACGATTCTTTGTCCTCTTTATTCATGTCATTGATTGAAATCTGTAGTTTATCTGGTTAATCCTTAAAGGGACCTTACCAAAAATAATGGTGTTTCCTGAATCATATATGTAATACAATTGTAAATGACTTTAAGATTTACATCTCCAATTTAATTTTCTTATTTGTCTTTATATATTTTTCTTAAAGCTTTATCATTGCATGATTTTGATTAGCATAGTAATTTTTTTAGATATGTATATATAGATTGTTATTTTTGTATATATATGTATATTGCAAATTTCACATCCATGTGTTTCTTTATAAACTCTGCGTGAATTAATGCACCTTTAACAAATGATCCCAGGATTGATACAATGAGATAATCCCTGTAAAGTGTTAATTTTATTGAAATAGTATTCTCTCTGTGTATCCTCTTTATTTATTTTTTATGTCATGTCCCTTTAAGTGATGCTGACCACATTTGCTAATGAATGGATTTCCATTTCTAAAGCGTTTTTGTCCTTTTTACATGAACAAGGACATATAATCTTATTAATAAACAATCTTATTGTAATGTTGACAGCACATGTATTTAAATTTCAATTCTATCTTATTGTAATAGTGTAACCAAATCAATCTCTGTGTGTAATGCGCATATTTTAGATGAGGAATATCTTTATTTAAATATTTTTACAAAATACTTCTCCTCCCATATATGGCTAGAGGTAGGCTGACCATATTTCAACTTGAATAAGTGACACGTTTGATCAATACATGTGTCATTATTGTTATTCCAAAACAATCTAAACATATCTTAAAACATCAATGGCATATGTATTTCTCACGTGTATCTTTTAAATGTTAAAGATATACACCATAGCTATAGTTAAAGGGACAGTCAAGTCCAAAAAGATGATTCATGATTTAAATAGGGCATGCGAGTTTAACCAACTTCCTAATTAGCTTTTATTCAACATTTAGCTTTGTTCTCTTGTTATTGTTATTTGAAAGGTAAACAGAGGAGGTTCATATGCTAAGTTCTTCGACCTTGAAGACTGCCTCTAATGTTTTAAAAATATTGACTACTATAAGGCATTAGTTCACATGTTTCATATAGATAACATTGAGATCATGCACGTAAAGTGACCTAGGAGTGAGCATTGATTGGCTAAACTGCATGTCTGTCAAAAGAACCTAAATAATGGGGCAGTCAGCAGAAGCTTAGATACAAGATAATAACAGAAGTAAAATGTATATTAATATATAACTGTGTTTGATGAGTAATGTGTAATAAAGGGATTAGCTATATTTTTGAAAATTAAATTTCTGGGGTTTACTGTCCCTTTAACATATAATATCTAACACATCCCTATTTTACTAATGCATCTCCTAGCATTAATTTTCTTTTAAAGGGACAGGAAACACAATAATCCAAATTTTTTCATTTATTGTAACAATATATTTCAAATTGCAATGTCGTACATAATCGTGTAACCAATATTGATTTAATTTGTACTTAAAACATGCTGCTTGCTAAATAGTTTAGTTATAAATCCTCTGATTCTAATGAAATACCTCCTTATTTTCGATAATGTATTCTATTTTATAGATCACAGTATTTCGTTATCTATCGTGACATTCCTAGATAGCAATATAGACACATACTAGTTACTAAAATATAAATACGTTTCTTATTGATATGCCAAGCTATCAACTGAGTCCTTGTATTGGCTGCGGTTTTTCAGCGATCTCGGATGCGTCATGTTGCTTAAGACGTCACCTGCCAGGCTGTCCAATGATTCCTTGTATTGGCTGACGTTTTTACGCGATCAAGGATGCGCCTTTTATTGGATGACGTTTTTACGCGATCAAGGATGCGCCTTTTATTGGATTGCGTTTTTACGTGATCAAGGATGCGCCTTTTATTGGATTGCGTTCTTACGTGATCAAGGATGCGCCATGTTAATTAAGACGTCACATGCAAAGGTGTAAAAAAACGTCTGATTGTATTACGTAGTCCCGCAATATTTGTTTGGGCACGTTACACACGTTTGTGAATGAGAACACAAGTTTAAAACCATGGCGAATATGGATTGTGTGCATCATGTAACATTGTTGACCCATAGCTGATAAAGAACACAACATTCTCTTTTGCTGGATGTCTGGTTGAATAAACGAATGAAAGAAAAATGTTTTCATGCATAAGATATTTCGAGGCAAGTGCAAATCTCTAAATATAGTCCATCTTGTTTAATATGTTTGTCAACAATACGTTCCTTTTTATGAAAAATGACTGTGTTGTGTTTAATTTTAAAGATATTGAATTCATAAATATGCGCTATTGTATTAGAATAAAGTAATCAATATGCATTTATCTTTATCATATGCTAAATATATGATGCCGACTTCTTCTAAATGTTATTTCGTCGTATATTTTATTAAAGGTTCATTAGACACTCACATTAAAAACCAAAATATTTTTTTTTTTTTTTTTTTTTAAATATTTTATTTTTTCGTGTGGTATTCATGAACAGATAAAAGAAAACAATGACAAGTAAACCATACGTAAGATGAAAAGAAAGAAATACATATTAGATCTTCAACCACACTTATTTTCCGTTTCCTTAAATCTTATTCTCTCCTCCCCTCCTCATACTCTTCTCCCTGAACTCTTTTACTAACTCGAAGGGTTAGGCTCCCTCATCATTATAGGAAGTCTGGTGGACTATGTGCTCTCTCCCATTGATTGATAACATCTCCTCTTTTCCAGCTGCATGGAATAACAAAGTCTCTTTAAATGTCCTCCTAAAGGTTTTCTCTGGAGGAGAGGAGCATCAGCCCAGAGTCTATTGAAGAACTTTCCCCTTCTAATTTTCCCAACTCTGTCTCTTTTTCTACAAAATCCGTCCGTTCTCATTCCCCTGGGGCGTCACTCCAGGATTTATGTTCCCTGTATATTTCTCAATTTCCTATTCTATTGGTGTCTAGGTGAATATGTTCCAGTCACCTCGTAGCTGCGCATTGAGGATAAAGTCAGAGTCTTTAAGTGGGTATAGTATTTGCTTTTGGTGTGTGAGGTCTAGCGTTTTAATGAAGGGCTCCCACTTGGTCATAAATTTTTTTGTCCTTCGTGTAATGTCCCCTTGAGTGTCCAATTGTTCTCTTGTCATCTGTTGCCGCAAAGCTCCTTTGAGCTGTGTTAGTCTAGGTGGTGTAGGGAGCATCCACTGCCCAAGAATGAGTTTCCTAGCGTGTAGTATGACATTATGGATGTATTCCATGTGATTTTTAATTATGGGCTGTGAGTGTAGGAAGAATATCATTTCCGTCATGAATCTGAGTTTTTCCCCAGTACAATCCTCCAACCACCTCTGTGTCATTCCCCAAAACTTAGTGAGCCTTGGGCACATCAGGATCATATGCAGGATATTGGGGTCATTGTGTGCGCATTTTGGGCACAGACCTGACGAGGTCTGTACCCATCTGTGAAACATCCTAGGTGTAATGTAAATACGTTATTGATCAACTTTGTATGGGATTCTCGTATGTCATTCGACAAGGTGGCTTTTCTCAAAGCTTTGCTCTATCTCTTGGTCAATGGAGTTTTGTTCCGTCAGTGTGTTCCAGACATTCTGTCTGTGATCTAAGAGTATTGTGGGGCTGAGATTGAAGGGTGTTGTAAGTGTGTGAGATGGACGTCCTCCCTCCTCTTGTCAAGGTCAAAAGTTTATAAATGTCGCAATTACTGTCAGGTAAGGTTCCTGTTCTCAAAATGTCTTGCACATAGTGTCTCACCTGGAGGTAGGCAAAGTGGTGTGTATTTGGGATGTTAAAGTCATGTTGCAGGTCTACGAAAGATCTTATTGTCTTCCCATCCTCCATCAAGATTTGTTTGACTGTGGAAATCCCCCACCCTTCCCACTGTTGAAAGGGCTTCGTAGTAATCCCCGCAGGAAAGTTAGGGTTACCTTTGAGGGGTAGGTAGATTGTGTGTTTATGTGAGACATTAAGCATCTTGCAAATCTTCCACCAGGCCCTTATGGGGTGATAGAGGGGGGGTATCTCCCTGATGGTGGGTTCTATCTGTGCGTGTGTCATGTGTGGTAGCATCTTCAGGGACCATGGTTTGGTAAGTTCAGATTCAAGTGGGCAATTGGTGAAGTGGTTTTTATCCACCAACCAATCCATTACATACTTGGCCAGGGCTGCCCAGTTATAATGTTCAATGTTTGGGAGTCCAAATCCTCCCACCATAGGTTGACATGTTAGTTTGCGGTGGTTCATTCTGTGTTTCTTTCCCTGCCACAAGAAATGAAGGATTTCCTTGTTTAGTGATTTGAGATCTTGTTTGTGTAGTAGTTCCGGCAACATCTGTAGGGTGTATAAGAGCTTGGGGAATAATATCATTTTAATTAGCCCCACTCTTCCAGACAGTGAAAGCGGTAGGCCTCGCCAGTTCACTAGGAGCTGTTTAAGCTCCTTCAACAGTGGTTTAAAGTTTGCGTCATACCATTTGGCGGGGTTCAGTGCTAGATGAATCCCCAAATATTTAAAAGTGTTGTGAATGATTTTGAAGTTGTCTCTAAGGGGAATGGAAGGTTGTGTATCATATAGCCATAGCAGTTCGGATTTGTCTTTATTTATCCGGTATCCCGATATGTCACTGAATCCGGTAATAATCGTCATAACGGTGGGAATGTTAGTTCTAGGGTCACTCATATACAACACCATGTCGTCAGGAAAAAGGGACAAATGGATGGTTTCGTCACCTACTTTAAGTCCTAATGTATCAGTTCTAATTTTTATCGCTAGGGGCTCCAATGCGAGGTCAAAAAGGAGTGGGGAGAGGGGGCACCCCTGTCTCGTGCCTCTCTTAAGAGGGAATGGTTTGGATGGCGTTCCATTTATCAAGATCGCCGCTTGAGGTGCACTGTAAATGGTTTTAATGGCTCTCAAGAAGGGTCCCTGCACTCCATATTTCTCCAGGGCCGTAAAAAGGTGGTCCCAGAGCATCTTATCGAATGCTTTTTCAGCATCTACTAGGATCAAGCATGCGTCCTCACCCCTCCTTGGTTGGTCTTTACCCTTCCTCCCCCAGAAATAAGCAAGTACTAATTGGAGCTGTCTCATATTTCTAACTGCTGATCTACCCTGTACAAAACCAGTTTGATCTTTGTGTATTAGGGAAGGGAGCACCCCCGCCAGTCTATTGGCCAGTATTTTGGTGAACAACTTGTAGTCCACGTTTAGTAGGGAGATTGGTCTATATGAGGACGTCAACAGTGGGTCTCTGTCTGGCTTGGGAATCACCGTTACATTCGCCTCTGTGAAGCGATTGGACAACTTGGCCTCCCCACCCAGTATTGCATTAAATAAGGACGCTAGTGTATCTATGGTGTCTACCTTAAGCATCTTGTAGAATTCCCCGGGTAGCCCATCTGGTCCCGGGGTCTTCTCAAGTGGGAGTGAATCAATCGCCTTACCAACCTCTAATGGGTGGACTGGGGCGTTAAGCTTTTGTGCTTGTTCTGCATCTAGTTGTGGCAAATGTAAGTCTTTCCAGAAAAGGTCTTTTTTGTCTGAGTCGATCTCTTGTGAGCTGTAGAGGTCTGAGTAGTAGTCAATAAATGCTTTGTGTATGTCTGTTTCTTGTGTGAGAATCTTGTCACCCTGTCTTACGGCTGTTATGGTGCTGGATTTCCTCTCAAGTTTAGTGAGCCTTGCTAGAAGTTTTCCGGTACGATTGCCAAAGCGGTAATATTTGGCCTGTAGTCTGTTGTGAGCAGTGATAGAGGATTGAGTGAGATACGTGTCCCTGAGGCATTTTGTGTCTCTATATTTCGTTCTATTCAAGTCAGTGGGGTTTCGTAAGTATTGGTTTCTGGCGTTCAGCAATTGACGGAGGAGTAGGTCGCCCCTCAACTTACGGGTTTTGGTTACTTTGGCTGCATATGCTGTGACCACCCCTCTTAGCACTGCTTTCGCTGATTCCCAAAATAGGGAGATGTCTCTAAGATGTTGGATGTTCAAATCTTTATATCCCAGCCACTCCCCAATTAAATGTTTATGAAAGTTCAGATCGTGGTATAAGTGGACGGGGAACCTCCATCTGCGAGCCTGTCTGTGTGATGTGGTGGTGTTTATAGTGATTGAGACTGGTGCATGGTCTGAGATTGTAATTGGGTCAATTCGTGCATCTGTAATCCGGGGGCAGAAGGAGTCTGTTACCAAGAAGTAGTCTATACGGGATAGCGTGGTTTTAGATGGGTGTAGGCAAGTATAGTCCCTTGACTCTGGATTACGGTTCCTCCAGATATCAGAGAGTGACAGAGTGTTCCTAAAGTTTTTGAGGATGAGGGTTTCCCTTTTGGAACTAGGCCAGGATTGAGCTGAATGTGTAGGAAGGTGTGGATTTCGGAATCTGTCTGCTGGGGTGTGTGGTGCTATGTTAAAGTCCCCTCCTGCAATGATGGGAAGGTCTGAGAATTGAATAAGTTGGGTCTGTATTTGGGTCAAGAAGTGTTTCTTTTCGGTATGGGGACCGTATATTCCACATAACACCAAGTGTAGTTTGTCCACTTCCAGTTTAATAATTAGGTACCTACCCTCTCTGTCAGCTATTGTGTGTGAGATAGTGTAGTCCAAGCCTTTTCGAAATAAAATAGCAACACCTCTCGCCCTCCTTGACTCATACGGTGTGTATAGAACCTCCCCCACCCAACTCTGCTTAAGCTTCTGGTGTTCTGTTTGTGAGAGGTGTGTTTCTTCTAATATCGCTATGTCAGCCCTCTTAATGTTTAACTGCCTAAGAATCGTTTTCCTCTTCATTGGGGATGTGATCCCTCCCACGTTCCATGTGATTAATTTCATCTTATACTGGGACAGGTGTCAGTCTGAGGTGTTTCTGAATACCAATGTATGGTGTGTCTCGCTTTGCTCTTAGAATGTAGTTTAGGGTCTCCCCAGCTATCTAGTAGTTACTTACACTCAGTATATGGCAGGGTTTCTATAACCTCTTTCCCCCAGAGTGACGCCCCGAGGTTACACGGATCTGGTTGGTTTGACGTTTACACTTCAAAAGAGAGACAAACAGTGTTAACCAATGAAATGATAAACAATAATGCTTTTTGCAAACAGTATTTCCTCCTCCCCCCACAATCCCCAACCGTTAAAGAACAAAAACAGCACTTCTATAAAAGAGTCCCCCCCCCCCCCCTCACATTTCAAGGATACCAATCTGCGTGACTGAGCTTATAGTCTGTCTTTGGTAATGAATTCTGTGGACCTGCAATGAGTTTCAAGTTGGTGGATCAGTGTCTCTGCCCTGCTCAGCTCTTTGACGTTCTCTCTCCGTCTGTAGATGAAGGTTCAGTTGGTCTGGTGAGTCAAAGAACAGGGGGCCTCTTGCTGTCTGGAGTCTCAGGCGTGCTGGAAACAGTAAAACCGCTGATCTGCCCTGGTCGATTAGTTGTTTGCAATATGGTGAGAATTCTCTCCTTCGAGCTGCTACTGTAGCAGAGTAGTCCTGAAACAAATAAATTCTTTTCCCTTCGTATTCCAATGGGGAAGTCTTCCTGTAGGCTTGCAGGATGGTGACTTTGTCCTGGAAGCTAAGGTACTTCACTATAACTTGGCGTGGTTGTTGGTTGTTTCCTCCCTGCTTTCTTGGGTCTCCCACTCTGTGCGCCCTTTCCGCCGTACAGGGTAGACAATCTTGTGAGATTTTTAATAACTTTGGTAGGATATTTTCTGCGAACTCCATCAGTTGCGTGGGCAAGATAGACTCTGGAACCCCCACTATTCGCAGGTTGTTTCTTCGCGATCTGTTCTCCAGATCATCGATCTTAGCCCATAATCTCTCATTTTGTTGTTGTAGCGTTTGAACATTAGATTCAGTCTCTCTGTGGCGGAGTTCGCTGTCTGCAACCTTCTGCTCCACCTGTGTCAGTCTACCATTGAAAGATTTAACTTCTGCTGTAAGTGAGTCCATTCCTGACTGGAGCTGATCAATTTTTGGCAAAAACAGAGCTGAGATCTGGGAGACTATTGGGTGAGTGTCTATAGTGTTGTTGGGGAGCATGTCGTCAGCTGGCACTGCCACCTGTTGTATTTCTACTTGATTCTTTCTCTTGTCAGCATTTTTAAGTCTGTTCGTCATTGTGACAGTTGTTTTAGTGAAAGAGTCGTAATACTTTTGCATACAGGTGAGCGGGTCTTGTAGCTGATAATTCCAGCTAAGAATAAAGATGTGGTATTTCTGTGACAGGTGAAAAGGTCTAATCCACTGAACTGTAGGAATACACTGTAAGGGTAGAAATGATCAGGTCCATCAGAGAGTCTGAAAGTCTTTTCTGCGCGGTGGGTGAGTGAGGGGGTATGAACTTACATCAGTTTAGCCCTGCATGTTACCAGAGGGTACCACCATTAATGTGAACAATATGGCTGTAGCGGGGGAGATTAATCTTGTCAGCCAGAGGTGAGTCCCTCAGTGATCAGACCAAAGGTGCCGGTAACTCCTTTGCAATTGTGTCTGGGGAGTTGCAACCTGCTAGTATCCCACTTCTTCACTGTTTTCCCAGTCACTCAGCACTGCTAATGTTTCTTATAATTGTGTAACTTTTGGCTCCAGCACTGGGTATGAGTTATTCCCCTTTCTGGCTATGATTTTGCAGACGGATACTATGCTGGGAGGTAGCGAATAACTTTTTTGTTTGTTTTGTTCCCCCTTCTTTCCCTGCCTTAACTCCGTAATGTGAAGCTATATTTTAGGATCAATCTCCCTTATCCGGGATCAGCTTGGGTTCGGGTAGCAGCTTGTGTGTCTGATCCCTATATAGCTGCTTTCACTCTAGTCAGGTTGTGCCTGGGGCGGGTGCTGCGCGGCTTTCTCTTCCTCCCCTCAATGTTTTTTTAAAATGGCGGTTTCCCGCTCTCTGTAAAACTCACCCTCTGGTCGGAGTCTCCGGTACCGCTATGTCTACTTTTGCTGTGACTATTCTCAGGGTCGGATTTTCCCCTCGCACTCCAGGCCAAAGTTGGTTTATCTCTGTGTCTTCCGCGGTCACCTCCGCGACCGCTCTCTTCTCCTCCTTTCTGTTTACTTTTGCGGTGGGGGAATCGGGTGTTAGATTCCTGCCTGATTTGTCTCCGGGCAGTCTCCTCTCACCCCTGCCAAGGATATCTAGGGTTTTCTGGGCAAAAGACAGATAAACAAGGTAGATTCCTCCGTCGTTACTGCCGGAGCTCTGTGCCCTGCTTCTGCTCTCGGCGCCCGCCCACCGGAAGTCAAAACCAAAATATTTTATTTTGTCTCTAGTTATATAGTCCATTGTTTAACAAATACATGTCTACTTTTGCTTATGTTCAAATAAAATTTAAGTAATTTTCAGACTCCTCGCCAAGCCTCAAAGTTTCATGTGAGTACCATCTCCAGCTTTCTCCTGTTTGTGTAAAGGGTCTTTTCATATGTTAATGATGGGGTATTGTCTTGTTTTACGGTTGTAATGGGGTTTCCATCTATATTTTCAATAGAGATAACCCGATTTTCTTTGAAAGTGTTTAAAGCTTTTTAATATTGATTTTGATATCAGTATATGTTAATCTTGTTGTTTCTAGTAGTGTCTATTACATGCAGTTCTGTTAAAAAGTTTGTATACTGTCCCTTTAATGCAAATGTTGATTTTTGTATCATGTATGAGTTCCACATTGGTTAATATCCAAATATATTATTGTTAGCATATTTTTTTTTGTCACTCCTAAAAGGACTTTAAACCATATTCATTGTTAAAACAAATGTCTTTCTAAAAACAAACACAATAATGTCTCTTTAAGAAAATAGATTTTATTTAACACGTCAATAGAAATCTTTTTGCAATATTTCTTGTTTGAACAAGTACATGTAGATATACCAACAATCACCAAATATTATATGTTAGCATATGTAATTTTTTTAAAGGGACAGTCTAGAAAACAAATAAATAATTTTGCATTATTAAAAAAGCTAATTTTGTAATATCAATTATATAAAAAGGTTTCTCACCAATTAATCATTTTTCTGTGGTTATTTTTATTTGCTAGCTAAACCTATGAGGTTCGTGTGCTCATTTCTTAGAGCTTCAAGAGTGCATGTAATCAGAATGCAATTTGACCACTAGAGGGCATTTTGAGAGCATTTGTATATATAAAACCTTGAGCTCATACAGCATATTTACCATGTATTGTTCATTGATTGTCTAAAATGTTGTTATGTCAGAACAACAAATAAGTGGTCATTTTTCATAGGCATAGATACAAGGGTAAGCACATAAGTCACACGTATTTCTCCATGTTTTTTTGTTTCAAACTTGATAATGCTTAATACAGTGTTTTCTTTGTAATCAATAATGTTCTGACTGTCCCTTTAAGCTGTGTTATTGGCATTCAAACAGTAATATGCCATCATGGATAATTGTAATGGTAATTTTGTTTGAGATTAAGGAAACAGTTTGGACATCACATCACAGAAACCAATCCATATCATGAACAAGGATAGGTATGTGATGATGTGGTGTCCACACACTTATAACCCACACTCTGCAAACAATCTGCCTCCATGGACCCGGTCCCATAGAAGTAGATTATATACAGAGTGTGGTCCACAAGTGTATGAAAACCACATCATCACATACCTATCCATTACACATTAAATAAAAACGAAATAAACATGACAAAAAATACTTACTTCCTCTTCCTTCCCCTCTTTTCACGAGGTTGAGGCTCTGGGAGGGGCAACTGCCGCCTCCGATGAGTTCTCATTGGAGATGTTGTGGGAAGAGTGGAAGGAAGAGTACTGGGATGACCAAGGTGAGGTGGAGGAGATGGCCCGGCAGGAGGAGATGACCCGGCAGGAGGAGATGGCCCGGCAGGAGGAGATGGCCCGGCAGGAGCAGATGGCCCGGCAGGAGCAGATGGCCCGGCAGGAGCAGATGGACCGGCAGGAGGCCCAGCTGATGGCGGCCCAGGAGCAGGAGGCCCAGCAGATGGCGGCCCACGAGCAGGAGGCCCAGCAGATGGCGGCCCAGCAGATGGCGGCCCAGGAGCAGGAGGCCCAGCAGGAGGCCCAGCAGGAGGCAGACCAGCAGGAGGCCCAGCAGGAGGCAGACCAGCAGGAGGCCCAGCAGGAGGCAGACCAGCATGCGCCTCCCGGAAGAAATTAAACATCTCTTGTTGGAGTAGAAATCTTCTGTTTTGGCCTTCTTCTATTCGAGTAAGGAGGTGTATGATTTGGGTTTGGCCTTCTCAAATGCCACTGAGCTATTCAATAATTCTTCTTCTGCCCTCTATATTTTGGATCCGGGAGGTAAGCATCTGGTCAATGTAGTCTAGTAGAACCCGCACCTCAGCTATTTCCTCTTGTTGTGCACGGCGGGGTGCCCGTGCACGGTGGCCTGCTGGTACACGGCGGCCTGCTGGTGCTTGAGGGGCCTCTTCCTCTGCTTCCGGGGCCTCTTCCTCAAGGGGGGCCTCTTCCTCAAGGGGGGCCTCTTCTTCAAGGGGGGCCTCTTCCTCAAGGGGGGCCTCTTCTCTCCGAGGTGGAGATTCATCCCCACCACTCTCATACCGGGGAAAAGGAGGAGCCTGTAGTTGCTGTGCTGCCTCCTCCCCAGACTCTGTATATTTGAAAAAGAAAGAAATGTATATATTAGTATATTTCCAAATAAAGCTTTAAATTATTTAGCTTACGATACAATTACAAATGCAGCCTCATTAATCCACTTTGAAATCTAACAATCAATACGATTTCCGCATTTTCAAAATCGTGTTTGTGATATCTCTGGTCAATCTGAATGTTTTAGCGTTTGTTTTCAGTCTGTTTAAATGCACACCTAACCTATAGCCTAGATACTAATGTAACCGCAAAGTAATTGTGAATGCGTTTACGTAATAATGTGTTAAACAGCGTAATAGCATTAATCTTATCCTTAAAGGGACATGAAACCCAATGTTTTTTCTTTCCTGATTTAAAAAGAGCATACAATTATAATCAACTTTCTAATTTACTTCTATTATCTAATTTGCTTCATTCTCTTGATATTCTTTGCTGAAAAGCATATCTAGATATGCTTAGTAGCTGCTGATTGGTAGCTGCACATAGCTGCCTCCTGTGATTGGTTCACCGTGTGCATGGCTATTTCTTCATTAAAGTATATCTAAAGAATGAAGCAAATTAGGTAATATAAGTAAATTGGAATGTTGTTTAAAATTGTATTCTCTACCTTAATCATGAAAGAAAATGTTTGCGTATAGTGTCCCTTGAAATACATTCGGATGTTAATTTATTCTTAAATGAGCTTACCGTCCGATGAGAGTGGCAGGTTCCCGGTATCGATTCCTCCGATACGACTATATCCACCTCGGAGATGCTGGGACGCAACATTTCCTCCCATCGGCAGTACTCAACTATCAGTGCAGGGCCGCCACCGGTTCCTGCGGCATGTTGAGACTCCCGGGTTAACTTTTTCTTAAGATCCATCTTGCAGTCCCGGTAGCGATGTTTAATAGAGTCCAAAGGGATATAAATAAAAGAGGGTAAGGAGTATTTAAATAAACAAAATGTATAAGAAGACTAAAAGGAGGATATGTAAACTAAATGTAACTAGGGGATGGGATGGGGATGGGGTATGGGATAAGAGTAAATGGGATGAAAGGGAATGGGACTACAGGGAATGGGGTATGGAGTGTAGTATGAGAGGGTATGGGGTATGGAGTGTATGTAGTGTTATTGATAAGTGTATGTATGTATTGAATGTGTTTGCGTGTAAATGTGTTAAATATGCAGAAAAAGCACTCGCACATTCACCCAAACCAACTGTCGCTCACTAACTCACAATACCACTAACTCACAATACCACTAACTGACTCTCTCACACTACCACTAACTCTCAATAACTCACACTACCACTAACTCACACTACCACTAACTCACACTACCACTAACTCACACTACCACTAACTCACACTACCACTAACTCACACTACCTCTCACTAACTCACGATAACACTAACTGACTCTCTCACACTAACTCACAATAAGGCACTAAATCTCAAATCTCAACTCTCCAATCTCCAAAACCCACCAGCAACACAGTCAAAGAAGCCATGCTTGTGTGTGGTGCTTATATACCCTGTGTAAATGTTTAATGATGTACTGGTTTGCCTTGTAAATTGTGTTCAGGCGTGCTTTGTTAGTAATTAGTATGCGTGCAATGTGTATTAGTTGTGTGAATTTGCGCATGCTCATTTCGAGTTAGTATTTGTGGAATGTGTAGAATGCGATGATGTCATAGTGCTCATTTTCTATAACATTGTCCCATCGTATTATATGTAAATGTTAATTTGCAATGGTGTCGTATTAGTGAAGTGCTGTATATGTATGTTTGTCCTAAAATATAGTAATATTGAATGCGAGTATTTTGCTAGTGTATGATTGTGCATTTATTTTTCCTTGTTGTTATTTTCCGTATTTCCGCATCTTAAAGTATATGCGTATTCCCTGTATTTTATTTTATTAATTTTCCCCCGCTTCTGAATGTGTAATGCTTATGTGCTTTGTTTTGTGATTGTTGTTGTGACATTTGCGGTGTGTTATTGTTGTGCATTATGTGGTATACGTCATATGACCGAGCTGTGCGTATTTCTCGCGAGATCGAGTGTTAGGTGAAAAAAGCGTGTTTGTTTGCTTTTCCATTGATCTCTATGGGAGACTGTCTAACGCGGGCGGGATTCCGCGTGTGAAATACACGCGTTAGGAGTATCGTTAGAAGGTTGTTTATAAACTCTAAATACCCGCGTTAAAAAACTCTGTGCGTTAGAAATAAACCACGCGTAGCTAACGCACCCCATCTACCGCCAAACTCTAAATCTAGCCTTTAATCTAGAATAAACTACCAATAGCCCTTAACCCCTTAAAGACAAGGCCATTTTTCAGTTTTGTACCCATAAGGACCAGGGCTATTTTTACATTTCTGTGGTGTTTGTGTTCGCTGTAATTTTTCTCTTACTCATTTACTTTACCCACACATATTATATACGGTTTTTCTCGCCATTAAATGGACTTTCTAAAGATACCATTATTTTAATCATATCTTATAATTTACTGTAATTTTTTTTATAAAATATGATGAAAAAATGGAAAAAAACACACTTTTTCTAACTTTGACCCCCAAAATCTGTTACAAATCTACAACCACCAAAAAACAACCATGCTTTATTTTGTCCTGAGTTTAGAAATACCCAATAAATACAAGTAGCACTTTGAGATTTCCAAACCAATTTTTTTTTCAAAATTAGCGCTAGTTACATTGGAACATTGATATCTATCAGGAATCCCTGAATATCCCTTGACATGTATATATATATATATATATATATATATATATATATATATATATATTTTAGTAGACAACCCAAAGTATTGATCTAGGCCCATGTTGATATATTTTATGCCACCATTTCACTGCCAAATGCGATCAAATAAAAAATAATTGTTCACTTTTTCCCAAACTTTTTCGCAAACTTTAGGTTTCTCACTGAAATGATTTACAATCAGCTTGTGCAATTATGGCACAAATGGTTGTAAATACTTCTCTGGGATAGGGTTGTTCAGAAATAGCAGTCATGTATGGCTTTGGTATTACTTTTTGGTAATAAAAAGGCCGCTAAATGCCGTTGCGCACCACACTTGTATTATTCCTGGCAGTGATGGGGTTAATTAGGTAGCTTGTAGTGTTAATTTTAGCTTTAGTGTAGTGCAGTAGACAACCCAAAGTTTTGATCTAGGCCCATTTTGGTATAGTTCATGCTACTATATCACCGCCAAATGTGATCAAATAAAAAAAAACATTCACTTTTTCACTAACTTTAGGTTTCTCACTGAAATTATTTAAAAAACAGCTTGTGCAATTATGGCACAAATGGTTGTAAATGCTTCTCTGGGATCCCCTTTGTTCAGAAATAGATGATACAGTATATATGGCTTTAGCATTGCTTTTTGGTAATAAGAAGGCCGCTAAATGCCTCTGCGCACAACACTTATATTATGACCAGCAGTGATGGGGTTAATAAGGTAGCTTGTAGGGAGCTTGAAGGGTTAATTTTAGCTTTAGTGTAGAGATCAGCCTTCCACCTGACACACCCGCCATCTTAAGTACTGGCAGAAAGCCTGCCAGTTTAAAAAAAAAGTTTGTGTTTGTTTTTTTAAATAAAAAAAAGTTAAATTATATATTTTCTGCAGTGTAGGATCCCCCCTTAACAACTAACCTCCCTGAGCCCCCCTAAACAGCTCTCTAACCCTCCCCCCTCTCACTATTCGGTGCCATTTTGGGTACTGGCAGCTGTCTGCCAGTACACACTTTTCAAAATAAAGTGACCATTTTTATATAGATATTTATTTTGGTGTAGTGTAGCTGCCCCACACTCAATACCCTCGCCCCCAGATCCCTTTTTTAAACATAATTTTCCCCCTTTCCTCTCCCACTTCCACTTCCCGCTCCCACCAAGACATCAATCAATGCACATATTAGTGCAGATCCCGGGGGCGCGTGCACACACGCCCCCCGCCCCTGTGCGTGCTCCCGCACACTGCGCTGGCCGGTAGTGATCCAGCGATGCGCCGCCCACCCGCCTCCCTGCAGCTGCTCCCACCCACCAACGATCGACACCATCGCTGGCCGATGCAGAGAGGGCCACAGAGTGGCTCTCTCTGCATCGGTGTTTGAAAAAAGCTATTGCAGTGATGCTTCAATATCGAGGCATCACTGCAATACCTTGAAAGCGGCTGGACGCAATCAGGATCGCTTCCAGCCACTTTAAACCCCTAAGGACGTACAGGGTACGTCATTGGTCATTAAAGACCAGTTTGTGTTTGATGTATCCTGTACGACGTATGTCGTTAAGGGGTTAAAAGGGCCTTTTGTAGGGCATTGCCCTAAGTTAAACAGCTATTTGCTCAGTAATAAATACAAAAGACCCACTAACATTACAAACCCCCATCCCCCCAAACCCACAAAAAAAACTATCTAAAAAACCTAATCTACCCATTGCCCTGAAAAGGGCATTTGTATGGGCATGGCCCTGAAAAGGGCATATAGCTCTTTTGCTGCCCTTAAAAGGGCATTCAACTCTTTTAAAAGTGCCCACCCTAATCTAAAAAAAAAACACCCCTTAGAAACCTTAAAAAAAACCTAACACTAACCCCTCTTTAGGTACTCACAGTTGTTGCAGTCCTGCTTGAATGACCTTCATCCTGGCGGCTCCATCTTCATCCAGACGGCATCTTCATCCAGGTGGCTCCATCTTCATCCATCGCGGGACAGGCATCTTCTTCATCCCTGCGGCGGTCCAGGCGAAGGTCCAAGGAGGAGGTCCAGACGGAGGTCTATTGATCCGACGTGGAGGTCCTCTTCATGCGATCGTCCGCCGCACACTGAGGATTGAAATGCAAATTTGAATCAGACAATAGAAATTAGGGCTGCTAAAATTCTATTGGCTGTTCAAATCAGCCAATAGGATTTAAGCAGCTCTCATTCTATTGGCTTAATGTCCTTTTAAGAGAGCCGAATGCCCTTTTAAGGGCAATGCCATACAAATGCCCTTTTCAGGGCAATGGGTAGATTAGGTTTAACTTTATTTTTATTTTGTGGGCTTGGGGGATGGGGTTTTATAATGCTAGTGGGTCTTTGTGTTTTTCTTTTTTAGCAAAAGAGCTGTTAACTTTAGGGCAATGCCCTACAAAAGGCCCTTTTGAGGGCCCTTGTTAGTTTATTATAGATTAGGGATTTTTTATTTTGGGGTGTTTTTTTTTAATAGGGGTATTAGAATAGGAATAATTTTTATTGTTTTGCATAATTTCGTTTGTTATTTTTTGTAATGGTAGGTTTTTTTATGTTCTGTAAATTTAGTGTATTTTTATTTTTTGTAAATTTAGTGGTTTTTATTTTTTGTAATGGTAGGTTTTTTTATTTTGTAATGGTAGGTTTTAGTGTAAGACAGCTTAGGTTTTATTTATATTTCACAGGTAAGTGAAATTATTTTAACTAGGTAGTTAGTAAATAGTTAATAACTATTTACTAACTAGTCTACCGAGTTAAAATAAATAACTTACCTGTGAAATAAAAATAAAACCTAAGCTAGCTACAATATAACTATTAGTTATATTGTAGCTAGCTTAGGTTTTATTTAACAGGTAAGTTACTTTCGGCTAGATTACGAGTTGTGCGTTAAGGTAAAAAAGCAGCATTAACAGGTCCTAACCCTGTTTTTTTAAGCCCGCTGCTATTACGAGTCTTGCAGGTATAGGTGTACCGCACACTTTTTTGGCCTTACCGCAAACCTACTTACGTAAATTGCGTATAGTCTTTTTTCTATGGGACTTCCATAGCGCTGATATTACGAGTTTGTCCTGGGACTGTAGCGCTGTAGCATAAAACTCATAATTAAAGTGCTACAAAGTACACTAACACCCATAAACTACCTATTAACCCCTAAACCGAGGCCCTCCCGCATCGCAAACACTATAATAAAATTTTTAACTCCTAATCTGCCGCTCCGGACATCGCCGCCACTATAATAAACATATTAACCCCTAAACCGCCGCACTTCCACCTCGCAAACACAAGTTAAATATTATTAACCCCTAATCTGCTGCCCCCAACATCGCCGTCACCTACATTATACTTATTAACCCCTAATCTTTCGCTCCGGACATCGCCGCCACCTACATTATATTTATTAACCCCTAATCTGCTGCCCCCAACATCACCACCACCTACCTACATTTATTAACCCCTAATCTGCTGTCCTCAGCGTCGCCGCCACTATTCTAAATTTATTAACCCTTTAAACCTAAGTCTAACCCTAACCCTAACACCTCCTAACTTAAATATAATTTAAATAAATCTAAATACAAATTACTATCATTCCCTAAATTATTCCTATTTAAAACTAAATACTTACCTATAAAATAAACCCTAAGCTAGCTAAAATATAACTAATAGTTACATTGTATCTAGCTTAGGGTTTATTTTTATTTTACAGGCAAGTTTGCATTTATTTTAACTAGGTAGAATAGTTACTAAATAGTTTTTAACCATTTAATAACTAACTAGCTAAAATAAAGACAAATTTACCTGTAAAATAAAACCTAACCTAAGTTACAATAACACCTAACACTACACTACAATTAAATAAATTCCCTACATTAAATACAATTAACTAAATTTAATAAAATTAGCTAAATTACCAAAAAACAAACAAACACTAAATTACAGAAAATAAAAAACAAATTACAAGATATTTAAACAAATTACAAGATATTTAAATAAATTGCAAGATATTTAAACTAATTACACCTAATCTAAGAATGTTTCTTTAAGTGACGTCATCCAAGATGTGTCGGTGATGTTTTGGGTTGGCGGTTTAGGGGTTATAATGTGTAATTATTTTCAGCGATGTCGGTTAACGATGGTTTAGGGGTTAATACCTTTATTATAGACTTAGAGTTAGTGTCAGGGAACTGCGGTTTAGGAAGGAACAATGAAAAATTCCGAATATGAATAATGGATCCGAAAATTTGGAAACATATTTATTAATTTTCTGAATTTTTCAGGATGTGCCGATTCGGAAATTCGGATGCATCTGAATCCCTGAATCGGCCAAAATTCGTCTGAATTCCGAATTCGTCCGAATCAAAACACACATGTCTAATGAGAAGCTTCTTACATTTTGGAAAAAAAGCCCACATAAGCAAGCCTGCCCCAAAGTGTTCCATAACAGCATTCCTTGAGTAGTACATGGAGCCTTTTGTTTTTATTTTTTTATCTATGAAACCTATATAGTTTTTGGCATAAAAAAGAGCTTTCAGTGGATGACAGTTTAAATTAGCTATTTATTCAAAGAGTTAAGAAATTATTGTAAAATTACCAAACAAGTAAAAAAAAAAATAAAAAAAAAAAAAAATAAAGATTCCCACATTCCACAAAACCACATGTTTTCTAACTGTAGACTAAAATGTCAAAATGTGTTTATTGGCATCCTCTGGTTTATCTAAGACCAAACATATATGCAATTTTTATTATTTGTGAAAATTTTAAACACTTTGGGGCCGAATTATCATTGTGTGGGCGGACATGATCCGCCGCTGCTTCTTTAATTATGTTTCCGGCAAGCCTGAAGGCTCGCGCGGAAACTGCTGCATTCGCAGCATAATAAATCGGCCCCCAAATCTTTAGCTATGTTTAATGATGCAATGGTGTAACTCTCATTTGGTATAGCAGAACAGCTTAAATTCTCAAAATTAACTAAATATATTTTAAAATATATTAAAAAATAGAAAGAAAAATATTATGGCATATATTAGTAAGTCAGTTATATTGGTGCAGACACTTCAAAAATGTATAATTATTCAAAGCCAAGAAAAGTCAGGTACATTAGTTACAACCTGACAAAAGCAAGGGAATTCAGCACTCTTTTATTTATATTCCTTATATTAGTTTATAAATAACTTCATCAAATTAAAATGTAATAATTATCCACAGCAAAAATACAAATTTACAAAACTAGTGCATTTATACTGTTGAGACACAAGCAGTTAAAAATGGGCTGCACTGAAACCCTGCTTGAGACAGATAGTTAGTGCAATAAGCTGCAATAAGTAAGAATCATCTGTCATGGAGCATATGTTAGAAGACAGTTAGTCAATACATTTAGAATGCAACCAAATAAAGTGCTTAAATCCAAAAAGCCAAATTTACATTGGCATATTTCCTTAAAGGGACATTCTAGTCACAATACAACTTTTATTATTCAGATAGGGCATGCAATTTTAAACAACTTTCCAATTCACTTTTCATCAAATTAGCTTTGTTCTCTTGGTATTCTTAGATGAAAGCTAAACCTAGGTAGGCTCATATGCTAATTTCTAAGCCCTTGAAGGCCACCTTATCTGAAAGCATTTGACAGTTTTTCACAGCTAGAGGGCGTTAGTTCATGTCTGCCATATAGATAACATTGTGCTCATGCCTGTGGAGTTACTTATGAGAAGGCACTGATTGGCTAAAATAGAAGTCTGTCAAAATAACTGAAATAAGGGGGAAGTCTGCAGAGGCTTAGATACAAGGTCATCACAGAGGTATAAAGAATATTAATATAACCGTGTTGGTTAGGCAAATCTGAGGAATGGATAAAAAAGGGATTATCTGTCTTTTTAAACAATAACAATTCTAGAGTAGACTGTCCCTTTAAGAAGTCTCTTATACTATATGCATAGCTTCCCGGATAGGTGAAGATATTTAGGCTTTATTATATCTACTTACAATTTTGAGCAATCCGTATGGAAATATATGCATATAATGAAAAACATTCTGCACTCTTTGAGGCATACCATGGGTTACACGATCCTCTGTGTAAGGGCTCCTTTTAAATGCCACACACACCTACTTCCTTCCCTCCCACACTTTCCACAGGCAGCACCTCAAGATTGGCTATCTGGCTTCTTATGGTAAGAGAGCATGATCAGTGATTCCTTACCATATGAAAGCATTTGCCTTCTGCCCACCGGTTGTGGTTCCCATTGTCAAAGCTTTTGGGGCAACCTGCACCTGTGTGCTGGACATAAGTATTACATCAACACAATACTGGGAAGAACGTAGGACATAGGTCAAAAAGGCGCAAGGGGTTACATTTTTTTCTCTTTTTGAAGGTTTTACTCTTTATCTGCACTATTTTAGTATTTTAGATTGCTTTTTATTAGTTTGGTTTTTTTCAATTACTTATTTTCAAAGAGGACTTGCAGATTTTAAATTAGGAGGTCCCTAATTAGTATTTGTGCTTCACTAAGTATATTTTCTATAAATTCCCATGGGATTTTATATTTTTTTACCCAAACCTGTCATGATTCAAATTATCCAGAAAAAAATCAATAATTGCATTGAATGCTTTCAGTAAAGCAGTAGCTGACATTATCTTTGTTCAAGAGAGTTATTGGAAGGCTAATCCATTCCCAAAATCTGCTTGTAAAGGATTGTGTTCATGTTTGTCATACCTCACATGTGTCCATAATGATCTATTTTACCTGGTGGAGTAAATTAAATTGGTTAAAAAAAAAAGTAATTTGCCTTTATTTCTTCATTTGAAAGAGCTGCTTTTGCCTTTTGATACCACCACCTATACTGAGCATTTCAGTGCTGCAGAACTGGCTATAGGTCTATACAAAAGGCAGCAGCAGAAATCAACCTCCCAGTGGGGGTGGGAGAGAGAGGACAGCCCATTTGAAAGAATATTCCTGTAGCATCCTATTGGTTGCATGCCTTATTACATTGTCCCTTTACGCAACCTAAAGGGACATTGTACTGTAAAAATGTCTCCCCATTAATGTGTTCCCAATGATTAATTTTACTTGCTTTACTGTATTAAATTGTTTACAAATAGCTCATTTGCCTTTATTTTGTTATTTGACTCTTGAAACCACCATCTATACTGAATTTATGAATATATATGTTATTTTCTGTAGAAAAGCTATGCTAACAGGAGATACAAGCACAGAATAACCTCCAGTAGGGGCGGTAAAGAGAGAAATATATATATATATATATATATAATTTTATTGAGAAAGTTAGGTACAGGAATAAAAATGAATCATATCCTCATAAAGAAGCTGTGCATTATGTACATATCATTAGACAGTGAACCAGGAGCAATAATGTAAAAGTAACAGTAAACAGACAATATGTGATTATAAAGACAATGTTGCATAAGTAAAAATAAATCTGTTGCGTCTTAGCAATTTATAAATTGGAGAAAGGATTGTCTGTAGGGTAGATGAACCAAAGGGCTGGGGCTCATGGCTAGAGTATTGTTTCTCTTTATATATTGTTATACCTTATAGAATTTGATACTCGTAGAGTGAACAAGTCTAATTAAGTATGGGTGGTGGATTGTGGGGAATTGTGACCTACATTATTCCCGCCCCTGATTTGATCTGGGGAAGGGAGACTGAAAGTAAGGTGACATACTAAAGGAGGTGATAGCAAGTTTAATTCGTACCCACAGGCTGGGAAGGGATATTACTATAAGATTGAAGAAAAAGAAAATAGAAGTTTCTTGTAAACAATTCTTGATCCTGCTTCAACCTATAGAGTAAAATCACCCGCAATGGCCCAATAAAGTAAGCATAAGAAATCAAACACAATAAAAAACACAGACACAAGCTTAATAGCAAGCGAAGATATGCATCTACAGATATCTGATAACCAGTCTCTCATGCAGCAAATTGCTGAGCTAATGACCCCCCATTTAGAGGGAATTAAAAAGGAAATTTCCAGCTTGACTGCTGAAATAAGGATCTTTTCCTCAAGACTATCTGAGGTGGAGACTAGGCTCTCCATGGTAGAAGACCAGGTAAACAGCCTGGATTTGAATGCAATGAAGCAGGAAAAAGATATTGCTGCACTGCGCGCATGGACTGAAGATCTCGAGGATAGATCAAGACAGAATAACATCAAAGTGATTGGTCTTCCAGAGAACATAGAATATTGGGATCTCTTAGCCTTTGCATCAGTGCAGCTGCCCCAAACTCTGGGCTTAACCGAGGCCACCCCTTTGGCGGTAGAAAGAGCACACCGAATAGGTCCACTCAGAAAAGATATGGAAGGTAATACCAGAGGGTGACCTATAATGATCTGGTATTTGAATTTCCAGGATAAGGTGGCTATTCTTAGAAACTATCGCAAATTGACCGAGTGCAAGATTGAGCAAGTCAAAATACTACTTTTTCAAGACTATTCAACGGAAACATCCGCTAAAAGGAAAGAAATGGCTCCGTTTTGCACGCGCTTAATTAAAGCAAAATGTAATGCTAAATTACCTTATCAATCAAAGATTGTGCTAGATATTAATGGAACGACACACACAGTAAATAATGTAACTGAAGCATGCACAATGTCGAAAGAACTCAAAATTGAGTAAAAGTTTTATTTTATTTGGCACGAACACCGCCTCCAATCAGTATTTTTTGGGAATTGATGATGTATAGGATTAAAATGAGTGTTTTTAAATGTTTTTTTTTTTTACCCTCCCGTTCCCCTCCCCCCTCTTCTGTTGCGGTATACTGTGTCCTCATAAGCTGATAAATTTGGGATGATGCAAAACAGAAAATTAAATATACTTTCATGGAACGTCGGGGGGATTACATCTCCAATTAAACGTCAGAGAATTTTAAAACATCTAAATAAATTCCACCCGCAGATAGCATTAATTCAAGAAACACACTTGAAGCCTGCTGAAATGATAAAACTTAAAACGTCTTAGGTGGGAGAAGTATTGTACACACCATACTGCAGCCATAAAAAAGGTGTTAGTATTCTTTTTCATTAAAATCTAAAATATAATATTATATCACAAGATATAGATCCACTCGCTAGATTCCTAATTGTTGAACTTAATATCCAAAATAATTATTTTGGACCAAATAAAACAGATAATGAATTTTGGGGACATCTGAGAACCAAACTCATGAAATTCGGTGGGTAAAGGATCATCATGGCAGGGGATTCCAACATGGTACCTGGCTCCCGGGTAGACAGGTTTACATCTAGACAGAGCAATTTGGGCACCAGAAACAACAACAATTATAAGTTATTTTCACAGGATCTAAAATTACAAGATATTTGGAGGTTACAAAACCCTGATAAAAGAATCTATACCTGTGAATATAAAACCTATGGAGCATTTTCGCGAATAGACCTATTTTTGATAACAGAAATAATAATGTTTTGGTGGATATCAAAGAAATTGTGATTTCAGATCACTCTGTGATCTCACTACAACTCCAAAGCCAACCTGCTGACCCTTCCCGATTTTCAACCTTTTTCTTTCCTAGATATTAGGTTGATGATTACCAATTTAACAATTAGCTAAAAGGAAACTGGCAGGAATTCACATATAACAACAGAGAAACTGTAAATAAACAGGAGATATTCTGGGAATCGTTTAAGGCATTCATTGGAGGGGAAATACTTGCCTATCTTTGCAAATGGAAGAAGAAATTCAAAGCAAGAGATATCCAGCCTGCAAATCAAGTGAAGAACAGTTATGAAACATATATAGTTACACCAAATAAGTCTACCTGTGAAAAATACCTATTAAATAGACAAGAAAGAGAACTCTTTCTTAAACTTAGGGATACACAGGAAGATAGAAAACAAAAAGCTAAATATTAAGATGACTATGGGAAATCAACAACATTTCTGTCCTTACTAACTAAAAATAATAACAGTCATAATCCAATAGCGGCTATCCATGTAAACGGACAGAGAATCACTGACCAACAAAAAATTAGAGAACTCTTCTTTGAACATTACCAAAAAACTTATATGAAAAATGAGTTAAATATTCTAAATAAGGAAACATTTTGGAATAATTATATCATACCTACTTTAAATTCGCAAGATCTTTTAGATCTAAATATTCTTATAGCTAGAGAGGAGGTTTTAACACATATTCAATCGGCTATGGGAAGCAAGTCACCTGGTCCCAACTTTATTCTGGCTGAGTTTTATAAATGCTTGAAAGAGGAGATAGCCCTGGTTAACTTGTTTAATCAATACTTCTTGGAGAATAAAATGAATTCAAAGTATTTCACTGCTTCAACCATTATGTTAATCCTTAAAAAGAATAGAGACCCTGAAAATTTAACATTGTATAGACCCATCTTTCTTCTTAATAACAATTATAAAATACTAATACTAATGGCTATTTTAGCAGACAGGGTCAAGAAACATCTTAGATCATTAATTCATGAAGATCAGACAGGGTGCATGAAGGGCAGAAACGTTACAAAATCAATCCGGAGGGTACTCACGATTATAGAACATTTCTGGAATAAGTAGGATAGTAGAAGATCAACTAGACCTGATCTAGCAATACTATTGGTTGATGCAGAGAAGGCATTTGACCTAATTAGCTGGGCCCATCTCTTTACAGCCTTAGAACGTTTTGGATACCAAGGGAACTTCTTAAAGATAATCCAATTATTTTACCAGCAACCCATGTCTAACCTGAAAATTAAAGGACCAGTCAACACATTAGATTTGTATAATCAACAAATGTAAGATAACAAGACCATGCAATAGCACTTAGTCTGAACTTCAAATGACTAGTAGTTTTTTTTATAACAAATTTTAAAGTTATGTATGTTTCCACTCCCCTTGTACCATGTGATAGCAATCAGCCAATCACAAATGCATATACGTATAGTCTGTGAATTCTTACACATGCTCAGTAGGATCTGGTGACTCAAAAAGTGTAAATATAAAAGAATGTGCACATTTTTTTTAATGGAAGTAAATTAGAAAGTTGTTTAAAATTACATACTGTATCTGAATCATGAAAATTTAATTTAACCTGAGTGTCCCTTTAATATTTCATTGACCAATTTCCTGATATTGGAGAGAGGGACGTGACAGGGGTGTCCCCCCCTGTCGCCCCTTCTCTTCAATATTTCATTAGAACCACTAGCTATACTTCTCTGCCAGGATATGTCAGGTATCCTTATGGGAGATCAGAAACTTGTGCTGACCCTTTATGCAGATGATCTTCTACTAATTTTTTTTTTTTTAAACTTTTATTTATATCCAGCAGTGCATACAGAGAGAAAAAGAAAAAACATAATTGGCGCCACGCAGGGCCCAAAACAGACAGCAGAGAAATCAAATGAAATTACCAACAGAAATATTTATCAATATAAACATGGTTTCTCTAAATTACATTGTATACTCTGCAGGAAGATTTTTCCTTTTTTTTTTTTTTTTAAATTCATTTTTATTATATATATTTCAACATATATATACAATTACATAATTTTCAAAAAAAAGGGAAATGAGAAAGAGAACATCAAAAAAAATAAATTCAAACAATTCCTCAGTCTTCCTGACCTTAGTAACCTAAATAATAATTATACTCTATTAAGTCTTATATCTCAGGGTTCCTGTTAAATTATTTTGTTCACTTTTCCCATAATATCTCAATTCCATACACCCGTTGGTGAAAATAATAATACCAACAAAACAAACAAACAGACATAGCGACAGCAACAACAACAAACAAAACAACAAAAAGAGAAAAAAAAAAAAAAAGGGGGGAGAAAAGATTTTGCCTCAGACCCTCCTCCTCTCCCCCCCCCCCCCACCCCACATCTCCAGACCTTATGCAATTACCATATCCCTAATAAAACCATCTCTGTATTCTGAAAGGGAAAAATAATATAATCGATCTCTGTTGTTGGGAGGGACTTGATAAATGGTGCCCATTTATCAAAGAATTTTCTGATATCTGTTTCGTTATTAATATTCGTATCACGTTGCTCTATAATACATTGTTTTTTAAGATAATTTTTTACTTCAATTACCGTGGGAATTTCTTTCGTCTTCCATTTTTTAAATATTAAATATCTGGCTGCTAGGATAGAAACTTTAATTATCTTTTTGTTCATTTGTTGTTCTACTAGATTGTCGCAGCAGAATATGACAAATGTCGCCGAAAGTTCAAAAGGGGAAATCTTTAGGGAGGTATTAAACCAATATTCCAGTTTGCACCAGAATTGTCTAATCAGGGGACATTTAAACATCATATGTATAATATCTGCAGCATCTAGGGAGCATTTAGGACATTTATAAAAATTAGGGTTCTGGAATTTATGACCTTTTTCTGGTGTATAATGAAATCTATGCAGCAATTTAAGATGTGATTCTCTCCATGTTGTTGAGAGAGTGGTCTGTGCCACCATATGAATGGATTTTTGAATAAATTTACAATTTATATACTCTTGTTCCAAGATTAATCTCCAGTCTTGAGCCACTTTCTCCAGAGTGCGTTTCCCTTCTTCAGCTCCCAATAAATTGTAACAGTATGAAATGGACATACGGCCATTTTTAACTAGTGTTAGCCAGTCCTCTATTTTACCGAGCTCCCAGTTCCATTCCCCCTCCCTCATTAATCCAGACACAAAATGTCTCACCTGAAGAAATGCAAAGAACTCCTTATTGGAGAGGTTGAAGTTGTTCTTGATTTCTTCAAATGTTTTAAAGCACTTGTTATCCTTATCAACAAATTGTATTATCGTTTTTAGTCCTATTGATTGCCAATTTTTAAAAACTGCGGAGTCAATGCCAGCTTGAAATAAAGGGTTCCCTCTTAAGGGGAGATATTTGGAGACCTTACAATTGAAGGACAGGAGTTTCCCTATCTTCCACCACGCCTTTAATGGATTAATAATTGATTTAATTTTCTTAATTCTAGGTGGCATGTCTTTCAATGCACAGTGAAGTAGAGCACAGGGGAGATATGGATCGCATATGTTCTCTTCTAATGCATTGTTCAGGACATAATTATTGCCTGAAATCCAGTCGGCAGCTATACGTGCTAAAAAAGCAAGATTATAAAGCCGCAAATTAGGTAATGCAAATCCTGTAAATAACTTGGCATGTGTTAATTTATTCAGGGATATCCTAGGTTTCCTTTTCTGCCATATAAAACTTCTAAGGCAGCTATTAAGACTTCGGATGTCCTTGTCAAATAGTATTAATGCTGTATTCTGTAGTATGTACAGTAGTTTAGGAAGGAGGACCATCTTGAAGAGGGCTATCCGTCCTGATATAGAAAGGGGTAGGTTTTCCCATGATCTAAGTTTGTCTTTAAGTGCTGTTAATATTGGGGGGATATTAAGATTGTAAAGGTCATGTGGATTCGTGGGTATTACTATACCTAAATACTTAAATGAATCTTTGACTGTTTTAAAAGGACTCTTCAGAAATGAATCTTTATTCTTTCGAAGCCAGTAAATCTCGGATTTAGAGACATTTGTTTTGTATCCAGAAAATAAACCAAATTGATTAATAATTTGTAACAGCTTGGGAATGTTAATCTGAGAATTTGACAAATAGACAAGGATGTCATCTGCATATAATGCCAGTTTCATCTCCTGTCTGCCAATCAAAATACCTTCCAGCTGTGATCTGATCTTTATGGCCAATGGCTCGATAGCTAGGTTAAAAAGGAGAGGAGAGAGGGGGCATCCCTGCCTAGTTCCTCTATTAAGCAAAATTTGAGAAGAAACAATATTATTGACAATTATGCTAGTGGATGGAAGACTGTATAAATTTTGTATAAACTTAAGGAAGTTCCCTTTAAACCCAAACTGATCCAGCGAGGTAAAAAGATGATCATGTTGTATTGAGTCAAACGCCTTTTCTGCGTCGATTGCCACAATAGCTAGATCTGGGATGTAATCTCCTTCCTCACTCTCCCTCCCTCCAGTATTGTAAAAATATTCCGAAACCAATAGCACTTCTCTAATTTTAGCTGAAGAATTTCGCGAGTTCAAAAAACCCGCTTGATCTTTATGTATGATATCGGATAAGATCCCCTGCAATCTTTTGGCCAAGATAGACATAAAGATCTTATAGTCTACATTTAATAGAGCAATCGGTCTATATGACTCCCTATATACTGGATCTTTTCCACCTTTAAGGATAAGAGTAGTGAAAGATGCTGAGAAAGCTTTCGGTACCAGTTCTCCTTTGATATACATGGCGTTATATGCTTGATTAAGATGGGGAGCAATCTCCGATGTCAAAATCTTATAGAACTCACTTGGTAGGCCATCCGGCCCTGAGGCCTTATTTGTAGCTAGTTCGAGAATCACTTTCTCTACTTCCTCGACCCTGATCGGGGCATTAAGAGTTTCCAATACTTCTGCGGAAAGCTTAGGGCAGATTATTTTGCTCCAAAAATCTTCCGCTTGTATTGAGTCAGATTTTCTTAGAGAGTATATCTCTTGGTAATATCTAGCCATTTCTTCATGTATATCTGAACTCTTTGTAAGGAGTTTCCCATCTACAAGAAGATTTTCAATAAGTGGTGACTTTCTATCATTCCTGACCAAGTTTGCTAGTAGTTTTCCAGATTTATTTCCATACCTATACAGTTTGGAATGTAGTTTCAAATCAGACTGGGTTTCTCTATATATTGCAAATGTATCTTTCTCATTTTTTGCTCGGATATAGCTTGCCCAATTAGCTGGATTTTTAGTCAGTAGTAAGCGATTATATGAATTGATCAAGGCATTATTTAATTCTTTTTCTCTAGCTCTTAGCTTTTTACTGATCATTGCACTATAAGAGATAATCTCACCTCTAATGACTGCTTTAGCCGCTTCCCAGAGAATTAATGGGCGTTCCCAATATTCCCTGTTACATTGAATATATTCCTCAAATTTAATCCTCAAGTGAGCTTTAAATTTCATATCTGTTACCAAGAAGGAGGGGAAATGAAACCGTACAGAGCCCGGCTGGAAAACTGCAGATTGAAAATTTAGAGAAATTGGTCCGTGGTCTGACAGAAAAATCGGTAATATTTTTGCGTTTACTTTAGCTGTACATAGCCTTTCATCAATCAAAAAAAGGTCAATTCTTGACATAGTCTTGTGTGCTTTAGATAGACAAGTATATTCCTGGACATCAGGATTCTGAATCCTCCAAATGTCTCTAACATTTAAATTTTGTTTGATTTTCGACAATAATTTAGATTCTAAATTATCTTTTTTGTTCTTTTTATGGTCCCTATTTTCCCTCATTCTGTCCAAAGGGCAATGAGGGGCCATGTTAAAGTCCCCTCCAAGGATTAAATAACCTTCCTTAAAGGAAAGGATTTTAGCCTGTAACTGATTCCAGAATTCTGGATCTATAATATTAGGTGCATATATATTACAAAGCGAAAAAGTAACCTTTTCAATTTTCATTTTTAGTAGTAAATATCTCCCTTCTGGATCAGTCAAGACTTGTAAAACTTCTGCCTTAAGCCTTTTCCCCATCAATATAGCTACCCCCCTCTTCCTGCCAGAGCCGGTTGAGGCATATACTTCCTTAACCCATCCCTTTTTAAGCTTCAGGACTTCCACCTGAGAAAGGTGGGTCTCCTGTAAAAGAACAATATCGGAATCTAGTCGCCTTGCATGGGTTGAGATTGCTTTTCTTTTGATGGGAGTAGAAATTCCCCCTACATTCCAGGAGATTAATTTCAGATTTGTAACTAAGCCCGACATTTACCTAAGGAGGGGGGGGGAGAAAATGAGGGAGAGAAAGAGAGGAAGAGGGAGGGAGAGAGAAAGGAGGAGAAGGAGAGAGAAGAAAAAAAAAAAAAAAAAAAAAAAAAAAGGAAAAAGGGAATTGAACAGATAAATACTGTCCATTCATTGAACTCTAACTTTTAGCGTTATATTCTTATCAAGAAGAACTTCTTATTTTTCCTGCGTATTTAGTTGTTGCAATAATTTTTCTGCCTCTTGTGGGTTATCAAAGAAGTGAACCTCTCCTTTCACAATGATTTTTAATTTAGAAGGGTAAATTATTAAGGCTTGAAAGCCTTGCTGAATAAATTTTAAACAAATTGGGGCTAGGTTTCTTCTTTTAATGGATGTTTCCATTGAGTAATCTTGGAATAGCAGGATTTTTTTTTCTTTAAAAATAATTGGCTGATTTTTGCGAAAATGTTGGAGTAATGTAACCTTATCTTGAAAATTAAGCAGTTTCGCAATTATAGGTCTGGGTCTATTATCTCCCTGTCTATTTGTTGTTTGTCTCCCTAGTCTATGTATTCTCTCAACTACTATCAATGGATAATGGGGAGGAATCTTAAGAAGCTGGGTTAAAATCTCAGGAATGAATGTATTTAAATCTTCTAGCGGCCCCCCCTCAGGGACCCCTATAATGCGAATATTATTGCGCCTGGCGCGGTTTTCCAAGTCCTCCATTTTGTTTTGCATTTTAGCTATAGTTATATTATTAGCTTCAAGATTGGATCCCTGTGCTGAGATAAGATCCTCCAAATCAGATATTCTCTGTTCGGCCTCATCTAGTCTGTTGGAGAATAATTTTATCTTGTGTCTAAGTAGATTAATATCTTGCTTAATCTCAGATCTTAAAACATCAAATTTTGGGGTTAGTGCCTCAGATATACTAGCCACTAGGGCCTGTACATTAGTTAATTCGTTTATGGACAAGATAGGAGCTGTAGGTGCAGTTATTTCTGCGGAGGCTTCAGCAGCGGCCTTTGTTCTCTTGTCTCTATGTTTAGATGTCATGACTGGTGAAGGAGTCCGGGAATGGGAGTGAAGGAATTTATCCATGTGCTAAATAAAATAAAAGAAAAAAAAAACTATTGTGTGTATCACTGCTAATTGTTTATCCCGTGCACTATATCAGTGAAATTATAGAAAGGAAAAATTAAGAACCAGTGTCTCAGTGACCATAAAGTGAAGGTGCTATAGCCCTGGGGTAGAGAAGAAAGCGTTAGCCCAGGGTAAAATCGTGATTCAGTTCATCAAGGGACAAGGAAAAAAAGGAGGAGGGGGAGGAAGGATTAGAGATAGAGTGAACCTCTTATTTTTTTGCTTAAGGAAAAAAGGATCCTTAAGAAAAGTGTGTGGGGGTCTCTTGACCAGCCATGACGATTGTCTATAGAAGGATAGAAGATTTATAGAGGCAGTCGCAATAATATTTTAAGATCCGCCAATCAGTAAGATCGACACTCAATGTTGTAATAAAATATATGGTTAACCTGACCAGACAGAAGTAGATTTACCCAATCACGCTAAAGTTAAAGGAAGCCTGAGTTTTTCTCTTCTCCGCACCTATCTATCAATTTTAGAAAAGTTCATGCCTTTTGGTTTGGAGAAGAGGCTAAAGCCTTCCAGGAGTTCAGAAATTAATTGTATAGGTTTCCCTTTAGTTCAGAATTTGCCTTTAAGACTTCTGCTATCTTCCATTTTCACAATTCTATTCAGTAAAGCAAGAGTCATTTCCCCTGTTGTAAATTCTGATCTGGTGAGACCTAAATAATATATAAAGCCTTTACCTTAGCTAATTGCCTTTACATACTTATATGAGTGTAAATCTTTAAGCAGATAATGGGAATACATCAGAACTATTATTTAACAGAGAAAAAGAAATCCCTATCATATAGGATTTTTGAAGCAGATAAGTATAAAAGTTAGATACACTGAAGCTTTAAGCTACTGCAAATAGATAAGCCTTCAAGACAAAAACAATCTTATACTTTCCAGCACAATGCAGCATATACAATAAAAAGAAGCCAATTTTGTGCTTGTGCTTGCTACAATTGTGTCCATTCTCAGTTAGTAAGTGCCACTTTGTATCTTTTTCTCCACTCTTTACGTTTCCCGAGAATGTCCAATTTAAAAAAAAAAAAAAAAAGATGCTGGTGAAAAATTCAAGCAGAATTTTAGATTTTCTTGCCCTGGGTCTTTCCAAAGTGTAGAATATGTGTAAAGTTAGCAAGGTGTCAGCAATTTTCCAACACGGTGTGAACCAAAGAGTGTGTTTTTTAAGTAGTTTTAGAGGCCTACTTCCAGGACAGTCTTCAAGCCAGTTAGCCCCAGTCTATTAGCTCTGTATTTCTTCGCTATATGTCCCTTTAGAGAGTTATTAATGTGCCAAGAGAGTTTGTAGGAAAAGCAGTGCTTTACAACTTAACTTACCCCCTCCTATGTCGTCTAACTGCCCGCCGAATTCTTCTCCGGCGTCCAGGATCTGATACAGCAGCTCGCTCCCCGAGGTGGCCACCCGCATCTCCCGCTTCCAGATCCGATGGAGAACTCAATCTTCGTCTCCCCTCGCGCAGCACCGGTGGGAGGGGAGAGAAGGGAACAGTATGCAGGAGCGCGAGAAGCGAAGTCCCTCCGCCAGCTCCAGCACAAAGCAAATCCAGTCCACCTCCCACGCAGCACCGGTGGGGGAGGGGTAAAGCAGGCACACGCCGGCAGGGAAAGTCTTGCTATAGGTAAGAGTGCTGGGAGGCTCACCTTACGGGTTTGAAGAAATACTATGTTCTTTAGGCTTAGAATTTAGCCGCTCTGAGGCGGCGGGCAGTGACAGCAAGGAGAGGGAGGATATTTTAGTTTGGCAATTGAGCACTTGCTAGAGAATAAAGATAACCAGCTAAGAAAGCTAGATGACTTGAGGCAGGAACACCGCTCGTTAGCAGCGCACCTGTATACCCAGGTAAAGGATTTTGAGCCACAAAAAGTGAGTTCGGGTAGTGATATTTGGCATATACCAGGGGGATGACAGTCCCCTGGGCCGGGTTCCAGCTTGATCTTTGTTAATTGCCCTGAGAGAGGCAGCCTCAAGACTTGAGGCAGGGCGCGAAAGTTTCACCGCCAGCAGCTGTTGGGCTGGAGCAGTGAGCTCAGGTTAGCTTGCCTTGCTCCTCCTCCACCGGAACCAGAACATATCATTTTCTCCTTTTTTTTTTTTTTTTTTTTTTTTTTGTAACTTCCTATCCTAACAATTTCTCAATCATTATGGCCTCCCTGTATATAATATTCTCAATCATTATGACCTTTACAATATATAAGTGGAAAAGGAGAAAGAAGAAGAAAGAAAAAAAAAAAAAAAAAAGAAAGAGAAAAAAAAAAAGAAAAAGAAAAAAAAGAAAAAAAGACTTGATATTATGTGAATGTAAGGGCTAATAGTCGGTACCCACCTCTGTAACAGAGGCAGACCAGGATTCATCTATGATAACTGAGAACTTTAAGATCTCGCAGCAGGATCACTTTTATATATACTCTAAGATGTTCCCTATTCTTCCTATCATCATAGTGAATTCCTTATCCAAATCTAGGTATTAGGTCAGATTTTATAGTCAAGGTCTAGACTGGTGATGTGGCAGTAGTCACCACTAGTTAAGACAGGCCACAACAATACACCATACAACATGCAGCCACACAAAACCACAACAACAAAAAAAAAAAAAAAAAAAAGGGAGGGAAAGGACTAGAGAGAGGGGGATTTTTATTCACCGCTCTCTATCTCCAGTTACCAAATGCCAAGAAGAACTATTTCTGAGTTCTTAAATGGGAAAATCAAGAAATCAATTTCCCTTTCTTGAAATGTTTTTATAAAAACTGCCCATTTATTAAAAAATGATCTTATATCCGGTTCTTTGTCAATATTTGTATCTTTTTGTTCTAGTATGCATTGTTTTTTTAGATAATTCTTGACTTCGATAATGGTTCTCATTTTCCATTTTTTACAGATCAAGTATCTAGAGGCCAAAATAGAGAGATTTACTAGTTTTTCATTACTCCGAGCGCTACTGTTAATATTTAAACATAGAATAATTTGATATAGTGATAGAGTGGTTATTTCAATTTTCAAGACATTTTTAAGCCAGTATTCCAATTTATTCCAAAATCTTCTAATCTTGGGGCACTGCCAGAACATATGTATCAAATCTGCTGCAGGGCAATAACATTTGGGGCATTTATTGAATTGTTGGTTATGCACTCTGAGGCCTCTCTCCAGGGTGAAATAAGCCCTATGAAGGAGCCTAAGATGCGCCTCTCGCCAGGTAGCCGAAATGGTGGTAGATGCGACTTTATTAATCGATAACTGAAGAGTTTTTGATACAATATTACTTTGAGGTATTAGGGAGGTCCAGACCGTTGCCAACCCTTCCAGAGTAGGGGTGGCTTTACTGGCACTGAGTATGCGATAACACGGAGCAATAGACATAAAGCCATTTTTGGCTAAAGTTAGCCAATTTTCCAACTTACCTAGCGCCCAGCACCAGTCGGCTTCTCTAACTAGTTCAGCGGTATAATGTCTTATTTGCAAATATGCAAAGAAATCTTTATTAACAAGATTAAATTCAGTCTTCAATTCCTCAAAATACTTAATACACTTTCTTTCGCTATCTATCAGAGAGGAGATCTTAACCAGGCCGTTGTTGTGCCATCGATTAAAGACAGCGGAATTTATCCCTGCTTGGAATTGTGGGTTTCCTATCAAGGGAAGATAATTTGAAACAGTACTGGTTATTGCCAAGATTTTAGTTACTTTCCACCATGCTTTTATAGGATTATATATAGTTTTTAATCTTTTGATTTTTTCTGGGAGCTTCTTTGGCAGACAATGGATTAAAGCCACTGGAAAATATGGTTCACAGATATTAAGTTCAAGTTCATTATTAAGAATATAATTCTTAGTGAAGATCCAGTCCATTATTATACGTGCTAAGAAGCTGAGATTATAAAATCTAATATTTGGCATTGCTATGCCTCCATACTCCCTTGGTGCAATAAGTTTGGTAAAAGATATCTTGGATCTTTTCCCTTGCCATATAAATTGTATGAGTGCAGTATTAATTGAGCGAATATCTTTTTCCAACAAGGTTAACGGGACATTCTGCAGAATGTAGAGGAGCTTAGGAAGAAGAATCATTTTAAACAATTCTGATCGGCCGGAGATAGATAATGGTAGATGCTGCCAATCCTTTAATTTCTCTTTAATGCTAATTAGTATAGGGGATATATTCAGCTTATATAAGTCTCTAAAGTTAGTCGGTATATGAATCCCAAGATACTTAAAGGATTCGGAGACCTCTTTAAATGGGGTATTTATGATAGAACTATTATTTTTCCTCAGCCAGAAAATCTCAGATTTTGATTTATTCACTTTGTATCCTGAGAAAGAGCTAAAGTGGTCAGTTATTTGAAGAAGTCTTGGTATGTTAAGCTTTGTGTTAGATAGATAGATCAAAAGATCGTCGGCATATAGTCCAATCTTTATCTCATAGTTCCGAATTTTTATGCCATCAAGTGATTCCCTTAGCATGATTGCGAGAGGCTCAATAGCTATATCAAAAAGAAGCGGAGAGAGAGGGCAACCCTGGCGCATCCCCCTGTCCATTGGGATCGGGGATGAAACAGTGTCATTTATTATCAATCTTGTTTGAGATTGATTATGCAGATTATCTAGAAATCTAGGGAAGTTTCCTTTAAGTCCGAAGTTTGTTAGAGATGTTAATATATGATTAAATGTCACTGAGTCAAACGCCTTTTCTGCGTCAATTGAGAGAATGGCTAAGTCCAGGGTGTCCTCTCCCTCCGCTTCAGAAGAGGGGAGGTTCTGGATATAATCCAAGGTGACAAGAAGTTCTCTAATTTTTGCTGCAGAGTTTCGCTTATTAAGAAAACCGGCTTGGTCTGTATGAATTATTTTGGGTAAGATGGTCTGTAGCCTATTTGCTAAGATAGAAGACATAATTTTATAATCAGAATTCAATAGAGCGATTGGCCTATATGACTCTTTTTGCAATGGATCCTTCCCTTCTTTTAAGATTAAAGTTGTAAATGACGAGGAGAAGGAGGATGAGACCGATTTGCCGTTAAGATAAACATCATTGAAAAGATTACTCAAATAAGGTATTATTTCAGGTGATAGAATTTTGTAGACTTCATTCTGAAGTCCGTCCGGGCCCGCTGCTTTATTGAGAGAGAGGTTAAAGATTACTTTCTCTATTTCTTCTCTTGAAATAGGAGAATTAAGGCTAATTATCTCATCGGCCGAGACTATCGGATAAGTGATTTTGCTCCAGAACTCTGAAGCATTCGCAGCATCATACCCTCTACATGTGTATATATCTCGAAAATATTCTATGAATAGATCAGATATTTCTTCTGGTTTCATTACTTGCTTCCCATTGTGTGCGAGTCTTTCTATCCTTGGTTTGTTTCCTTCGTTTTTAACTAATCTGGCTAGCATTTTTCCAGATTTGTTGCCAAATCTGTATAATTTGGCTTGAAATCTAAGTTCTCTGTAGGTTTCTTGGGTCAGTAAGAAAGTATCTCTAGTATTTTTAGCACGGATATATTTTGCCCAGTTTAAGGGAGTTTTTTCAAGTAAGAAGTGGTTGTATGAGTTAACCAGGGAGTTGCACACTTCCCTTTCTCTCAGCTTAATCTTTTTAGATAGCGTAGCGGCATAGGCCAAGATTTCTCCTCTAAGCACAGCCTTTGCAGCCTCCCAGAATATTTCTGGGCGCTGCACATAATCTTTGTTAAAATTAGCATATTCAGTGAACTTGTTTCTGATCAAATTCTTAAATTTTAAGTCTGTAGTGAGATGGTAAGGAAAAAAAATTGCGATGTTTTGGGCTTAAGATGATCAAGATATAATTCGAGGGAGATGGGACCGTGATCAGATAAGAGAATAGGCATTATTCCTGCTTTAACTTTTGTTATAGGTAGGTGTTCGTCGATTAAAAATAAATCAATCCTGGAAAGGGTTTTGTGAGCTTTAGAGAGGCAGGTATAGTTCTGGACTTCCGGATTTTGGACTCTCCAAATATCACGAATTGCAAGATTGTGTTTAATTTTCTTAAGTATTTTAGAGTCTAAATTGTCTTTTTTCTGCTTTAAGTGTTTAGCCTTATTTCTGAGTCGATCGAGGGGGCATTGTGGTTCCATGTTAAAATCACCCCCTACGATTAAATGGCCTTCACTAAATAACAAGAGTTTTGATTGAATTAGGTTCCAGAAATCTGGATCAGAGGTGTTTGGACCATATACATTACAAAGAGTGTAAATTACTTGGGCAAGCTTAAGTTTTACCAGAATATATCTCCCCCCAGGGTCAGCCTCAGAGTGCAAAACCTTCACCTCAGATCTTTTCCCAATTAAAATAGCCACACCTCTTTTTTCCCTAGACTTGGTGCTACAAAAACTTCCTTAACCCATTGTGCCTTTAATTTTAGAGATTCTTCTAAGTTTAAATGGGTTTCTTGGAGGAGACCGATATCGGCATGGACCTTTCGTAGATGGGCGAGTATCGCCTTTCGTTTAATGGGGGTCGAAATGCCTCCGACATTCCATGATACTATTTTCAATTTATTTATCTCTTGTGGCATTTACAGAGACAGGGAGGGAACAAGAGTGAGAGAAAAAAAAAAAAAAAACAACCTAAACCCATTCATACAATCAACCAAACCATCCCCGACCCAAGGGGATTCCCTAGTCATAAGACTTATCCTTCCTTCAATTGTGGGTATCATCTTCTAGTGTAGTTAGGAGTTTACTGTCTGAAAAAAGCTCTCAGCCATCTGGGCATCCTCAAAAAAGTGTACTATATCATTCACTACAACTCTGAGTTTAAAAGGGTAAATTAAAGTCGCACAATGTCCGTTTTGTATGAACTTGGTGCAAATGGGAGCTAGCTCTCTTCTTTTAGATGCTGTGCGGGCTGAAAAATCTTGGAAAATCAGAATCGTTACGTTATCTATGAGGAGTGGTTGGCTTTTGCGATAGTATTGTAGTATCATGTTTCTGTCCTGAAAATTAAGTAGCCTCGCTATAATAGGTCTCGGACGGTTGGTATTTTTAGTGCCTAAGCGGGGATTGCCTACTCTATGTGCTCTTTCCACTATAATTGGATGATAAGGTGGGGGAATTTTTAAGGCTTTAATAAGTGTGTCTGATATGAAAAAAGTTAGATTGTCATATTGCTTGTCCTCTGGAAGGCCTATTATGCGTATGTTATTTCTTCTGGAGCGATTTTCTAAATCCTCCAGTCTGTCATAGATTTTTTGAATATTGCTACTTGATGCCTCAATCTTTGAACTATGAACTGTTGTTAGATCTTCCAGATCTGATACTCGTTGTTCTGCTTCTTGAATTCTATTGGAAAATTGTTTGATCTCTTGAGATAGTGACAGAATATCTTGTTTGATCTCTGTCCTGAGGGCCTCAAATTTAGGAGCAAGAGCATCTGATATATTAGTAACCAGAGTCTGTAAGGTAATAGATTCAGGAATGGCTACCCTGTGAGGTGAAGTTGGTAATATCTCAGCAGCAAGTTCATGAGTGTTCTTAGATTTCTTGTCCCTTTGCCTGGCTGCCATGTTTGGGGAAAGTGTCTTGGATGAAGTGGAAAGAAATGTATCCATACGCTACGTGAGTGTGTGTAAGCGTGAGGAGAAGAGCGCTAATTAACACGCTTATTAATGAAGTGTGAAAAAAAAAAAAAAAGGGGGGGAGAGTGAATGCGAAGATCCCGGGGGGGTTAAATCCGGGAAAATGAGAGAGTGAGGAAGTGGTAGTGAAGGAGCGTGTGAGGAAAAAGGGAGAAAAGGAAACAAGGCAGTCAGGAAGTTAATTACTCAAAAAAGGAAGAGAGAGTGAAAAAAAAAAAAAAAAAAAAGAATATGAATGTTCTATAGAACAGGACAGTGAAATTAAAAACTACTTTGTGCATGATCTACCCTTAAACTGCTCTATTTGTGTCTATTAGGGTATATTGTAGTTATTTATTTTCTAGATGTGTGTTTTTAAGTTAAGATATTGGAATGAGAAAATTATAAAGCAGAAAAGGAGAGAGAAATAGGAGTCTAGAGTGAGGTTGAAATAGTTGTGAGTTTACTACAGATTCAAATATGTGAAGTTAGTAAAAATTCAAGTGGTAAAGTACTAAGAAGCACTCAAGCTTCTGTAATGTATCTCAGAGAGACCAAAAGGGTACTTACTAAAATAAGTAGAGTCTGTATGAGGTCTCTCCCTCTTTTTCTTATAGGGAATAAAATTGTTAATTTGTTCAGCAGTTACAGTCTAAATAAGTATCTCCTACTAATTTGCTATAAAGGTAATTAGGAGAATATTTTAGCCTGGGCCTTAATTAAGTCTACTTACATTTGTGGTTAATCAGGGTCACTTTAAGTGTAGATATATAATTTCTAGCCCGTTTGTGACAGATATAAGAGAAAAAAAATAAAATACAACCTCAAAATAGTCTACTTTTCATAGTTTTGTTCTCTCTCTTCCCCTGCAAATTATTAACTACAGCTAGAGGCCAAATGTGAGGTTATATTGAGAAGGCAGTGTGATTTTAAATCAAGACAAGGCTTGTCTATTATATTAAGTTAAGTTAAGTACCCCTGTAATTTTTCCCACAGTAGAAACAAAAAAGAGATACTGTCTATCAAAAAAATTATGTGTGGTAAAAAACTACCTTAAATAGTAAAAAGTATTAGGAGATAGTCTGTTCTATTCATTTTAAACAGATGAGATAAATCAACCTTAACTATGACCAAGAACAAGGAAATTTAAACATAGACCATATGGCGATAGAATTATAATTCTAAAGTCACATATATTGTATGCAAAGATGGCAGAGTATGGCCCTTAATCAACAGTACAGGATATAATATTAAATTTTTGGAAGAAGAGATATAATGATTAGCAGTTCACAATGCTTTTACAGATATTAGAAATATATTTTCTCCTCTTCCCTTTACAGTTTCAGACAAATTTAGTAAGCATGTCTAATTTGTCCAAAAAAAAATAAGAAATTTTTTTTTCCTTCTTCTCTTTTCCTTGTAAATCAACTAGCACAGCTTACTTGGAAATTAGGGTGGGTATAGGCTTCTTAATGTGGACAATGCTTACAACAAAGAGGCTAATTTATTAAACATTATATTTTAAGGGTAACAACCTTGTTGAGGCAAACAGTTCCTTTCAGTGAATTTAAACAATCTAGGACAGAAACATGAAGAACAAAGAGGCAAAAACAGAAAAGACAAAGAAAATGTCCAGTAGCTTATTATTTTATCCAGAGGGATAAAACTTTCCCCATTAAGTGATAAGTGAGTTGCCCATAAGGGCCAGGTTAAGTGCTGAACTGTTAATCGTTTGCCTTTGTCCCTCCTTATCCCCCTTTACCAGATTTTAGCTTTATCTGAATAATATAGTTTATAAGACAGGGGTAAGGAGGATAATGCTGATATTTTCAAATACCCAAAAGAAAGGAAGAAATCGTCAATATTACCCGCTGGAGATCTGAGGAACATCCATGACTGAGGGAGACCCCCCTCTAAAGCGACCCCTCTCGCGCAGCACCGGTGGGAGAGGGGGCGCCTATTCAGGTCCGCTGAGAATGTGAGCTGTCGCTCAGCTGACAAGAATTCAGGCCAGTCCGGAAGGCGAAACTGCAGCGGGGATTTTTTCGCCTGACATCTGGGTAGTACTCCTGGAGGCGAGCAGCGGTCGGGTCCAATCACGCAGCACCGGTGGGAGGGGACTACGCGACCGAAAAGGAAGTGCCGAACTCCAAGCCTCTCCACCCTTGATGACGACCCGTGAAGGAGACCAAGTCGGGCAGAGAACCCCGGGTCCGCAGTCGATGCCGGAGATCAGCAGCAGGAAACCTCTCTTTAACCGGGTAAGATCGTAGGGGGGTCAGTAACTCTTCAGATCTCAGCACAGCGGGGAAGGAGAACAGCGGGTAAAACTATAGTGTGGTATGCTGCTTTGGGACAAGTCCTCTGGTTGTATAAAGGAAGTTCAGCGTAGGGGAGAGACAGCAAACTCCTTTAGATATTACCCCTTAGTAAGGCAATATATGAAGAAAGGGGATAAAGTCTTCTAACTGCTGCAATAAGCAGCCCAGTGCATTGGTACGGCACTGTGTAGGTTCTGGAAGCGGTGGGATTAGCTAGCCAAGCCAAAAACCTGAGGCAGTGGGTTTGAGCGCGAAAGTACCGCCAAGGCTTGTAGTGGAGGAATTGCTGCACAGGTGATTCACCTGACCAAACACCTGAGCTCCTCCTCCGGAACCTCCCCATCTTCTACTAATTTTAAGTGACATAAAGACCTCGACAAAACAATTCTTAGAACTTACAGATCTACTTGGATCATTCTCGCGATATAAAATTAACCTGGATAAATCAGATGTTTTATGGATCTCACCGCCATGGTTGAAAGGCCCCAATGTCCCTTTAAAGTAGTTGATATTATGGAGTACCTAGGAATAAAGATATCTAGAGATCCAAGCAAATGGTATAACTTAAACTTTTTCCCCCTATTGAGTAAATTAGACGAAAATTTAACAAGATGGACCAAGCTACCAATATCTTTATCAGCCAGAATAGTTCTGATCAAAACAATTCTCTTTCCAAAACTGTTATATCTGATGCACAGCTTGCCTTTTATCATGTATGCAAAAGATATTTTAAGATACAACAGAATGACAGCTAATTTTATATGGCAACATAAATAAATTTGTATCTGGTCAACAAATCTAAGTCGTCACCAATCGGCGGGGGGCTTAGTGTTACCCAATCTGAAATTTTATAATCTGGCGGCTCTGGTAAAGGTGGTGTTGGATTGGGTTACGGAAAAGCAATACATATCTAATTTAGAATTAGAATCCAAGATCATTGCTCCACTTTCATTAAAGGCCTTAATTCATTGTAGTTATTCTTCAATACCAGATCATTTTCTTAAAATGCAGATACTTAAAGGCTCAATTTGCACGTGGAAGAAATACACACGTGAATTAAAAGTGGATTATAGGATTTCAAAATTTTTACCAATAATTGGGAATCCGGAATTCCTCCCTGGTCTAAATTCGGCTGAGTTTAGAGACTGATCGACTTAAGGGCTTCTCAATTTCATTCAGGTAAAGGAAGAAGGACGAGAGGGCATGAAATCATTTGATACTCTGATAAGAGAATTCTCAGTTCACAAGCATGGTTTCTTTGCATACCTCAAATTAAGACATTTTTTGATCAAGCCGTAAAGAATAAAGAGGCAGATTGGGACCTCGGCAATATAGGACCAGCAATTAACCTATACAAGCATGGTAATTACTCTATTTCCTTTTTATACAACATATTGATCAATAATCTAGATCACTTCAATTTGCAAGCTTTACAAACAAAATTGGTAAAAGATTTCCCCTCTGTGAATACTGATGATATTAAAAAAAGCTTTAAATTAACTCAGACATCTGCTTATATCGTGGCATGAAGAGAATCACATTGCAAACTAGTAAACAGGATCTATATGACGCCAGCACAAATTGGGAATTGGTCCTCAAGGAACAGCTCAAATTGCCCTAGATGTAACTTTACACCTGCGGATCTAGTACACTGTTTCTGTTCCTGCCCCAAAATCATGCAATACTCGTATAAAATTATTTATTGGTTAAATAGGGCCTTATTTAGGGATTTTTCTTTTTATGTCCAGTAGAGAGGCATAGATAATATAAATTAATTAATACCGTTATTCTGCTGGCGAGAAATCTCATACTTGCCAACTGGAAGGCAAAACAGGCCCCACCATTTTTTAGGTTTTCTAAAGAAATACTAAATCTAATTATAATGGAACAATATTTGCTAACAGATAAGATAGACAAATTGCTAAATATATATTTTAGTAAATGGACGGGCATGATTAAGACATATCCAATCGAAATCCAACGACAATTAACAACACCACTAAAAAGATTACAAATATTTAGATAAATGGCTCTAAATGAGACTATCCCTATAGGCTGGCTTAACCAGTAACGTATAATTAAAGGGCAACACCGGAGAGAGGTGAGTGGGGGGTATAAGAGTTTTTTTTTTTTTGTCTTGTTGTGTTTTGTCTTACCTTGTCGTGTTTTCTTGTGTTTTGTTATGTTCTTTATAGGAACTGATCTGAACTTATCATAGAGAGTGGATTTTAAAGATTAAAGAGGATTAGTTCAGGGATAGCATTAATATAGGAAATATAGTGTCAGAAATGAATAATATCCCTGTATTATAACTACTTCATGAGGTATACTGTTATTTTTGTGTGTGGATGAATTCTAAGATATAAAATATAAATTCTTAGCATTCTGAATGAAAGAGTATAGATTCATATTTGATCTGGCTTTACTTAGATGCTGTATATTTTTTATACTTCCTTTATTTTGCCTGCAAAGCGCTAATTTTATAATTAAGACATTTGGTTATAATGAAATAAGATCTGTTATGAGATACATTGTCTTGATGAGTATAAGAATACAGTTATTGTTTTGTGGATTAATATGACTGTTTTATCCGTGTAATGTATTCTGCTTATCGCTGTTTTTGCCTTGCAAGGCGACCTTTCTGTTCTTTGAATAATTTGCTGAATATAAATAAATATAAAAAAAAGTATGAGTGGTGGTGAAACAGGAGAAGGTGGCAGGGTAAGAGAAGAGAGAAGGAGAGGAAAAAAAATCAATTTACAATTTATTGGATAGGGAAGGGCATTTAATTAAGTAGTCTAAGGGATAATGGAAGTATTTGGGGCTTTTGCGTTATTTATCGGGTTGTCTCAATCAGGAAATTTTTCTGTCCAGGGGAGACAAGTTTCTACATGAAACTATATTTTGATTGAGGACTGAGCTAGGATAAGACTCCATCTTCTTAATATAATTTATTGTGGACATCATTTGTATTAGGGTGGGGGGGGGGGTGTTTCCATGATCTAGCTATTTCTAACTAAGTGGACCTCGAAAGTTAAATGGCTAAGGTTTTATGCGCCGGTGTGAGTGTTGGGAAGTCCAAGTGAAGCTACTTGTGGAGTACAGGGGAGAGTGATATGAATCTGGGTAAATATATTGAAGAGCTGCATTCAGACAGGTTTTATCTTAGGGCAAAACCATCAAATGTCACTAGGAGTGACTATCTGGCCACAATCCCTCCCAGCACATTGGAGAGTGGTTGTTATAGATCTTGTGTAGTGTGGATGGGACTAAATGCAATCTAACCTGAATCTTGTAATAAAGTTCTCATAGGGTTGCACAATGGAGGAGTTTTTTAGTAAATAGGATCTCTCGATACCAGGAGTTAGCATAAGCAGCAAAGTTTAGGTCTCTTTCCCAAGCTAAATACTGTGGAATTTTATGATGTGTATGTGGTTCGAAAAACAGGTTGCAGTGATAAGATAGGAACCCTGTGATTGTCTGTGTTTGAGACCATCTCTGTTACCAGGCTGTGAGGTCTCTGAGGTTGGTTTTAGGGAATCCCCAAGACTTCAGGAGATAGCAAAGGTGGAAGACTTCAAATCTAAGCATGAGAGGTACCTGGAGTTGAAGGCATAATCTGTGGTGGGATAATACCTTTCTTTGGTCATAGAGGTCAGATATATAGGTAGCATTAATTCTTTGGCAGGCAAGGATATGTGAGTCGGGAAGGCAAAATAGAGAGCTTGATACTGTCTGTAAAGGTGAGGGGTGGGGAGCAAACCCGGGAGAATGTCTAATCTAAACCCAAAATTGTAAGGTGTCAAGTATGATAGGATGGTTTATATTAAGGCCTTTCCTATAGTGTAAGGGTATCCATGGGAGATCAATCAATTTAAGACCTTGTTGCAGAAAGGACTTTTCTACTTCACACCAGCGTAAGGTATTATCTGCTCCAGCTCATAAGGTGAGATAGACGAGCTGCGGTATAGTAGAGAATGATGTTTGGTAAGACTAACCCACCTTTGGCTACATTTCTCTGTAGAGTCTGTCTTGATGTCCTAGGTTTTTTACCTCACCATATGTAAGAAGTGATAAGACTCTGGAGTTTCTTAAGGATTGGTCTATTTATATTTATTGGGATACATCCAAACAGATAGGTTACTTTTGGGGGGAAAGACATTTTAATGGCAGCTATCCTTCCAGTCCAAGATATCTCTCTGTACTCCGAGGAGTCTAGGAGCTTTCTAAATTCAGGGAGTCTATCTGAGAAATTTTTAGAGATTACCAGCGAAGTGTTCATACTGAGGTACAGTATATCCCTAATAGTTTAATAAAATGCGCAGACCAGTGGAATTTATACTTTTTCTGTAAGGAAGACAATTCGTTAGTTGAAATGTTAATGTGGAGGACTTTGGTATTGGTGACATTTAATTGGTAATAACTCATGGTACTGAAACCTTACCCTGTCAAAGGCTTTCTCAGCATCTAAGGACAGAGCAAGGAGAGGCACTCCATCCTTTGAGGCCTTAGTTAGAATGTTAATTATGCATCTAGTGGCATCCGGACCTTCTCTTGAGGGAATAAAGCCCACTTGGTCCGGGTGGACCAGTGTGGATATTATTTTGGAGAGTCTGTTGGCAATGATTTTAGCATAGTGTCAAGGTTGAGAAGAGATATAGGATGGTAACTACCGCAATCTTTAGGGTCCTTCCCAGGTTTTAATATAGCAGTTATAGAGGCTTCTAAGAATTCTTTGCGGAAGAGACCTTTACGCATAACTTCATTGAACATTCTGCAGAGGATGGGAGTGACCATGGGTTCAAAAGATTTATGAAAACGTCCAGTAAAACCATCAGGACCTGGGGATTTGCCTAATTTAAGGTCTTTAATGCTTGTTTGTATTTCTTCAATGGTAATTGGGACAGTGAGATTTTGAAAATCTTCTTCCGGGAGCTGAGGTAAATTTAGGGTGTCGACGACGATGAGGGACTAGGGTTGTTAGGCTCTAAATGATATAACTTATGGTAATATGATCTGAATGCCTCACCAATCTCTTTTGGAGAAGAAACTAGTCTATTATGTATCATAAGGGAGGATACCTTGGATTGGGCCATGCAATTCTAAAATTTTGTTGCAAGGAGGGAGGTAACCTTATTACTTTTATAGTAATATAGCTGTTTAAGTCTTTCCAAATTAGCATGTGTTTTCTGGTATTCAAGTATCTTGATCTGTTTTGTGTTGTCTGAAATTTTGTCGCCTAATGTGGCAGTGTAGGATATGGATAGCTGGGTTTGTAAAGATCTAAGAGAAATGGAACAAGAGAAAAAAAGAAAAAACAGGGCGCAACCCCTCTAAGTGTAATATGTATGTTACAAACAATTTTATTAAATATCACACAAATTCACACTCACAAATTAGAACCTCAAACATATGAGGTATGATAGGCGCACTGGGGAACAGCTTATAGGTCTCTCAGGGCACAATGTCTGCAGCTTTCATATGCAGCTCACTCTGCATATGAAGAAATTCCATATGCACAGTTCAGGTAAATAATAAAAACAAATATTGTATTGTATAGATACCACCACGCTAGATCCTCAAACAGTCAATCCACAAGTTTGAAGCCAGCTCCTTGCGGTTACTGTGTCGGGTAATGTGATGACGTAATGCGGTAGGCCATTATGTGGTTGTATCTATACAATACAATATTTGTTTTTATTATTTACCTGAACTGTGCATATGGAATTTCTTTAATTGGGGACGGTAACAGGACACATGTTTAACCGGGACTGTGAGTGGAGTCTGTTTTTGATATGGATGTTTTGATACACACACACCGGACCTCCAGACAGAGTGAGCTGCATATGAAAGCTGCAGACATTGTGCCCTGAGAGACCTATAAGCTGTTCCCCAGTGCGCCTATCATACCTCATATGTTTGAGGTTCTAATTTGTGAGTGTGAATTTGTGTGATATTTAATAAAATTGTTTGTAACATACATATTACACTTAGAGGGGTTGCGCCCTGTTTTTTTCTCTTGTTCCATTTCTTGTAGTTTATCCGGTTACCAGAACTGTGTTATAGTGGTGGCAGCAACCCAGTGAAGTTTATATGTGAAAATACCCTCATGAAAATCAGATGTTGAATCACATACATATATCCTTTTTTTCTGTTGTATTTGATGTATATTTTTACCTAATTTTAAGCCTGTTTTTCTGTGAGCATTTTGTGTGGTGTGTGGGGCGCTTTTAAATTGTGTGTTCATTTATTGTAAAGATCTAAGTTGACATGTTAGGGAAGCTAGGGAGGCTCCTTGGGCTTTATGTATCTGAGCAGCCTTTTTGACATAGTGGCCTCTAAGAAATGTCTTGAGAGAAGCCCATAAAATCTCTGCCGAGATGTGTGGGGTGTCATTAAATTCCAGGAATTCAGAAATGCTATCTTGTGTATCTAGTTTGTGAATAGGGTTGGTAACTAGTCAATCTCTGAGGCGCCATGTGGGGGGGAGTGAGTTAGTTAATTGTGGGCCTATAGAAATTAGAAGAGAGTTATGGTCAGACCAGGAAACAGGGGAAATTCTGGCATAAGTTATATGGTGCAATGCACAGGAGCTCATGAAAAAGAAGTCTATCCGCGTATAGGATTTATGGGGAGGAGAGAAAAAGGTAAATTATTTGCCTGAGGGGTGCAAGGCCCTCCATACATCGTACAGATCATATTGGCAAAAGAGTTTCTGAAAGGTGTTAGAGAGGGAGTGAGCAGATTTTTTCAAGTAGAGATCTTTGGGCCTAGTCTATCTTTTTTAGGATCCCAAATTAGATTTAAGTCGCCTCCTAATATTAGTTCGCCTTGTTTGACTGCTGACACAGACTCCAGTAGTTTTTTAAGAAACCCAATTTGTTTAGAATTCGGAGCGTAGGCATTTACTAGAGTAACTAATTGGTCATTCCGTTTACAAATTAGAATAACAAAATGTGCTTGAGGGTCACATTCCATGTAGATGGGTTCGTATTTAAGGTGAGTATTAATTAGTTGCTACTCCTCTGGATTTGGACTTATAAGAGGCATCTATAACTATTGGGAACTTTCTGTGAAAGCCAATGTGTCTCTTGGAGGAACGAGACATCTACTCGAGTGTGTTGGAGCATATTTATCAAGAGGCTTCGTTTTGTTGGGGAATTAAGACCTTGAGTATTAAGTGTCATGAAACGTAAGTCAGTCATGATGTAGGGAGGAAGGGAGAGGAAGATACAAGAGAGAAGACAAAAATAAAAGGGGGGTAAGAGGAGAGGAGGGGATGGAGTCTAGGGAGAAAAGGGAGTTTTAAGGGTAAATCAAAAAGTAGTTTAGGGAGGCTGCCACCTTTTGGGTAAATTGATGTGGAATGTATATAATCTGAAGTAACATACATAAAGTATATACGAGTTCAGTAAATAAGAGTATCTGTTTGGCAATCGTAAATGTCAGGTAGGCGGGGTGTTTAGCGGACAAGAGCTGCTAAATAATTGTTGGGGGTTAGAGGGTGGAGGAACTTCTGGTTAAATGTAGGAAATAGCACGTATGCAAGAGTGCACTATAAATTTTAATAGTGAAGTGGTCCGAGTACTACAAGTTGCTGATATGAAATCAGCAAGGTAGGGCTGATATAGGTAGATGGGGGAGGGAGGGTCTGTATTTGTTAGGTAGTTTTTCCCTAGATGTGATATAGGGGGTGCTGTGGGGGAGGGTCTCCACCGAAGGGTAATGTGGTTCAGTAGTTGACATGGAAGAGGAAAGGTTGCTAACGTAATAATGACCAAATTATGAACTAAAAGCATACTTGTATAAAGACAAGAGCACATGAACTCTATAACATTACTATCTAACTATAAGTCACTGTAGCTAACTGATATATAGACATGCATAAAAATATTTAGAGACATATTAGACTTGAGTATAATGGAGCGTGACAGTAGTAAGTAATGTCGTGAGTGAGCTCATCTCAGGTGCAGTAATAAAGAGGTCCAGACCAGATATTTATCAAACAAGGGCTCACCTCAGGAGAGGTAATCTTTATTACACTGTTGCAACAGTGTCCCAGCACAAAACACAGCAGCGCAAGACTAACTAATTTTCATATACATGCATTTTTATACTATTACAGTTCCTAACAAAGCAGAGAGCTAATTGGCTGATAATAATTGGCCAATAAATCTCACGTGATTAGTGGTTGCTAAAAAAAACAGGTTCTCTATGTTAGAATTAGTAAGATATGCTTTCTTGGAATTTGGCCAGATACTAATTGGGTTGGAAAAATAATACTAGACAGAGAGGCCTTGATTTTAAGACATTTAGAAAACAATCTATGAGAAAAAGCTAAAACAAAGTTATATGTTTGTGTAACTATTAGGTTAGAAGCAAGTTGTTAGAAAAATGCAGATACGTAGCTTATTAGGTTATAAGTGAATTGCTGGAAAATATATAAGTAATATATCTGCAGTTTCAGAGAAGAGTTCAGTAAAAGAAAAGGAAAAGTTTGGTTAAACATATAAAATAATAAAAATAGAATAAGCAGCTCATAACAGTAATATATAAATCTAGGCATAGAAGGATTCTGTTTGTTGTATAATTATGATGTAGTCAATTATGTGAGAAATTTAGTTAAGCAAGAGAGGTTGATATGCCTCAGGATTATATAAGTCCATAAGAGGTGACCTTGAAGATACCGGTTATGTGAGGCTGTAGGTATGAGGGCGCCTCTATACAGATATTGACTCTGAGATTTGACTTGGGGATGATTATATGAAATACTTTAAATATTATGAACTAGCAATATATGAAAATTGAGAGCCATTAATGTTTAAATGTGTTAGGGAGTAATAGTGAAATTAGTATATAAATTAATTTCTTGGGAGTTAATCTGGGTATACAAATGAGCTGGTAGCGACAATAGTGAAGAAAACCTGTATAATCCAAGTGCATGCGCAGGATTGTAAATTAAGCACTTTGAGACCTGGTGTAATATATAGTAGGTTCCATACTGGTCACCTCTTAAGTAAGATCTTATAATGTGATGAGTGTAAATATATCAAGCAGTTGGATCAACTTTACCTGGAATACACTTAAAATAAAGAACTAGAACTAGTTTGCATATATGCAAGAGTTAATATCTGACATATAAAAACCTATACAGTATTATGAACAAATTAACATTTCAACAGGTATACTTATCAACTGATTTGAAGTTCAAGGATTATTAGTCCGGAGGCGAATGGGAGGTCACGCGCCTCCACCTTAGACTGTGGAAAGCTTCCAACCTCTGGAACGTTGTCTGTGAAGTCTGATGGAAAGTGTATGGTGTGCTTGAGATCATGAAGTGTCCTACTGAAAAGGATCATGTTAGAAATCCTGTCTTGGTAGGTACACACTGTTCTTGGAATAACAAAGTGTCCTGTAGAGAAGAGCGATGTGCCATATTAGGATTCTTCGCTGGGAGCAGGAATGTCCTTTCTTTTGGATTGAAGATTAGGTCTTTGCGTTAGTGGGCGCCACTCAAGAGCTGTAGCGATCAGATCATCAGTGTTGTCTGCTGTATTTTTATTTTGATCAGGAGAGTGATGTAAGCCCAATGAAAGCAAGAGTCTCTTACCCTGATCCGGTGTAGAGATGACATAAGAGTGTTCATCAAATTGAAAAAAAACAGCTTGACAGGAAAACCCCATCTATATTTCACACAGCTTTTGCGGAGACATTGGGTAACTTGTTGGAAAGAGTGTCTTTTGGCTAGGGTGTGTGAAGACAGGTCTGGAAACATTTGAATAATATGATAGGGATCCTTTAAAGTTTTGTTTAGAAATGATGCTCTGAGTAATTTTTCCTTAAATGTGTAGTAATGTAGTCTAATTATTACATCTCTGGGAGTACCTAAAGTGGAATTTCTGGGGCAGAGTGCCCGATGGGCCCTGTCAAATAGCGGATCTTGGTCCTGGAAGGGTCCCAGTAGTTCATTGAATAAGCCCAATAAGTATTCAGGAAGATCTTCTGTATCCACATCTTCTGGGATACCACATATCCTTATATTATTATGGCGTGACCTATCCTCTCAGTCCGCCATTTTGGATTCTAGATATGAAATCATTTCTGTGAGAGATTGGGTATATGAAAGCAGATTAGTGTGGTACACGCTGAGGTCCTCTTGTTTCCTTTCTAGTGTTTCAGTCTGTTCTCCCAGGTATGAAATGTCTCTCTTAAGCTCAGAGACAGACATCTTGAGCTCTTGTTTAAGCAACGTGTAATGAGAGTCCACTTTGTCCAACAATACTTTAATAGAGTCAAGTATAGAGGAGTGCATGGACAGGGATCTGTCAGGGGAATTTTTTTTTGCTCTGCGAGATTCTTTAGCGGAGACAAGCGATTCTCTTGAATCTTCATCTGATATGTCATGCTCATAGTGGGTTTTGCTATTGAAGTGATCCGCCAGAGTCCTTTCTGGAACATCGGACTGTCTCTGCTTTTCCTTCTGAGAGTGTGCCATAGTATAAGGTAGAAGATGTCTTCGAGTATAGGTATCTCCTTAGGATGGAAAATAGTTGTCTTCCTTTAAGATATAATGGGTGGAGATAGGAAGTCCAGCATCCCCAATCTGGGGAAGTTAGTACATCATTGTCTCTCTGATGTGTGACAGGAGAATGGGGTTATATGAGAGGAAATAGCTTTTAGAAGTGTACCTTGATTGGAGATCTGTGTAACTGGATATGTACCTGACTCTCTCCTAGGGAAAGTGCTCTCTCAGAGCGATTTTAGGAAAAAGGAGTATGGAATATGACCTGTAGGTAAAAAGGGCTGACGGGAAAGGGAGGAGAGAGAGCAGATATTACAGAAAATGGACCCCCTTAGTATATCCGGCAATTAGGGTGACATCAATAAAATCGACTTTGCAGCAGATTTGTGAAGAAAAACAGACATCAGGGTCACAGTTCCTGTGTAATTTGTGAGGTATACTGGGCCTGAATTTGTGGGATCCTGTCTCACAAACTATTTAAAATTGCTCCAGATGGGGCAAATCTAGAGAATATATGTGTGGTGTTGGATTTCTCTAAAGATTCTGCCAGATAAGTGTTATACCACTGCTTTCAATTGGTGACAAGTGATCTTGGTTTAATTATCCAGGTCCCTCTAAGCACAGTTGTGGTCTTTGAAGGAGGATCACTGAGATGTAAATTATTTTTATAATAAGGCCTTATGGAGATAAGAAAGGCCAAGAATAGTAAGGCAGTCTTTAGGGTCCCCCAGTGTGTTTAGAGATAAAGAATATAGACTCAGCATCTGTAGTGATCTGTTCCAGGGTGATCTCAGGCCCCAGCAGTGAAGGACTGTCAAGGATGGCCCCGGGTGTCTGTGCTGCAGGGTCAGAGATCCGCTTTGTGCTGACAAAAGTTGAACCAGGTACTTTAAACAAGAAGTGGCGGCTGCTGGAGCAGTAGGGTTATGATCACAAAGGTGATCCGCCAGTGCCCATTCAGTGGTAGATAGTGGTGTGCCAGCTCTGTGGTGAGGTAGGCCGTTACTGCACTGGAGCTTAGATAGGCTGCTAAGGCTGCAGCGGAATTCCGTGATGCAGTAGGCTAATCTTTCCCTGTTCACTGCCGGATCAGCTGGGTGTTGGAAGAGTGGTTCCTGTTGGAGTCCAGGCCTGCTTAAGTTACATGCTAGGAGGGTGCGGCTGCGAGGGTAATGCGGCTCTGAGTGGCACAGATCACTGATTTTGGCGCCAAACAAGTCCGGTAGTCAGAGCAGCGACACCTCCACTCAGCGCAATGTGGGTCCTCCAAGTGTCATCAATATCAGCCGATATTTAGGGTAAACTGAGAGTAGGTAGGTGGTTAAAAGGTAAGTGGTTGCCCGTATTTGAGGATTATATGAGACTCGGTCCATGGAGCTAACAAGTAGTGCGACTACTCCATCTTATGGCAAGCCCGCCCCCGAGAAATATATTTATATCTGTAGAAGCTGGTTTTGTTCATAGACCTTAACCGCTTCAATGCTTATGATGAGAACATAAGGGCATGACAACCCATTCTCCGCCTTAAGGGGAAATGATGATCACAGCACCAAATTGGCAACTCCAATTAACTACAGGCCTGATTCGTAGTAGTTTAGTGGGTGCTACCCCAAGAACTATATGGGAGTGCCGATGTCACCACGAATGTGCGTGGTGACATTAAAGAGGGGGAGAAAGCACACTGTGACAGACAGCTAAGGGAGTTGAATGATAGGGGTGGCTGTTTAAATCTTATAAGTCACAAACCTCCAAGACCCCTCATTTTAAAGAGAATCGCATGCTCTTTAAAATAGTAGGCATCATGGAAAGCCACAAGAATCCAACACAAGACGTGGGGTGTTGCTGGGAATGGAAATTTATAAGCCCAATAAAAAAAAAACAATTATATTTAGAGACCCCTAATAAAGTTTATATTATATAAGTCCCTCTGTTTAAAAATATATTAACTTTGTCTGTATAGCCAGGAGATTACTGTGGTAACAGTGAACACCACGCAGGAAAAAAGTGTTTTTATTTCTGAACAGCACAAAGGGGCATCTCTAATCTATATTATAACTCTTAAAAACACGTAGGGGCCCCTATTTCACATGTGGCTACCCTTGTTGACAATTTAGTAAGCTTATCACAGTAACAGCAGTGGTCACCTGGCTATTTTCAGTATCAATTACTAAAATGATTTGTGTGGGTTACTCACTGAAATTTGACTTACAAAGCTTTTAAATGTAGTTAGCAAAAGAAGCTCAAAATTGACTGAGCACTGGGGTGTAAAAATAGCTTAGCAGCAAACGGGTTAATTGGCATTTAAATATCTAACTATTAAACTCTGAACGAAAGTAGATAGCATGAGGAGGTCTGCTCTTTTTGCAGGGTCTGTCCATTTAAATGAGCATATCCTTGACAACAATAGATGATTGCTTTAATGAGCAAAAACAGCTATTTCAAATACATAAATAAACATTAAAGAACTATTTCCTGCACATTTAATAGTCTGCAGTAAACACAAGTTATTTGGAGCACATTAAGGGGAAACACGTTTTACAATACAGTGGTGCTTTAATTATGAATTCATACATTCTGTTCAAGATAATTAGGGGCTCTTTAGAAGCCTGGGGGCCAACTGGCCACCTGTTGTTTTATCGCTATTAATGTCCTTAATACGTCTATACAATTTTTATAGAATGTTGTTTTATAACTGTATCATTAAATGAAAGGCTTGCTTATTGCTTGAGATTTTTTTTTATATATATATATATATATATATATGTTATTTTTATTTGAATTATTGACAATCATACAATAAAATATCAGTGACTGTTCAAGTACATATCATCCTCTACAGAGAAAAAAGATAGTCTAACATGATACTCTAACTGTACAACAGAATTTTGTTCAAGTTTTTCGTATATTGCAGAAAATTGGTCTGATTCCTACTCACTACATGAGCAAATGTCCAGCAAAGTCCTGAGATTGCAGAGCAAAGGAATAAATTGGTTGTCTACAGACACTTATTAATTATCATTAACAAGCTAAAGTTTCCATATTGTCAGATAATACAACATATAAAACAATTCAAAACTTATAACATTTCAACAAAAAAACCCAGGGTGTGCCCACTGCCTTGAAATTGCACTAAATCGGTCATACCATGTACCCAAATTGTCTGAGATGTAGTCTTCCATATAACAAAAAGCATCCTAAACCTCTCTACACTAATTCTAATAAACTCAGATATAGACTTCAACTTTGCCTATTTCCTGCATACTTATATTGTTCCCACAAAAACACTATGTCATAATAGAAATTTAAACGCCCCTGAGATAGGTAAAAATACCTTTCCATAGCAATGACATGATCAACCTGTTGTCTCCACCTACTTATGCTAGGAACCTCTGCTGATTTCCAGAATGTGGGAATCAATTTCTTAGCTGCATTGAACATAATCTGAGCAACACAGCGCCTTATCTTACATGGAATACTGGAAAAATCATTAAACAGAGGAAGTGTTGGGAAATTGTCTGAGATGTAGTCTTCCATATAACAAAAAGCATCCTAAACCTCTCTACACTAATTCTAATAAACTCAGATATAGACTTCAACTTTGCCTATTTCCTGCATACTTATATTGTTCCCACAAAAACACTATGTCATAATAGAAATTTAAACGCCCCTGAGATAGGTAAAAATACCTTTCCATAGCAATGACATGATCAACCTGTTGTCTCCACCTACTTATGCTAGGAACCTCTGCTGATTTCCAGAATGTGGGAATCAATTTCTTAGCTGCATTGAACATAATCTGAGCAACACAGCGCCTTATCTTACATGGAATACTGGAAAAATCATTAAACAGAGGAAGTGTTTGGGAAAAATTTAAAGTCAGCCCTATGGTAAGTCCAACTGCCTCAAATATATCCCTCCTAAAGGGGTTGAGTTGTGGACATTCCCAACATATGTGAGATAATGTCCCTACCTGCCCACATCCTCTCCAGCATCTATTGCTTGCATTCTGGAACATAAATTTTAATTTATGTGGTGTAAGATACCACCTTGTTAGTACCTTCATATTCGTCTCCAAATAAAGAGTTGAACGCACTGACCTAGCTGTATACATAGCCCACTTTTTCCATTGTTGGGGATTGATCTGTACATTCTGCTCCTCCTCCCACTTCCGTACATAAGCCGGCTTAACTGGTAGGTTTAACATCAAAAGTTGTTGGTATATTGAAGACAGAATGCCCCTTTTTATTGTTTTACCCCTTAAACATAGTTCTTCAAAAACTGTAAGGTTACGTAAAAAATTACTTCTATGTCTATGGGTTGAAAAATAATGCCTGACTTGGTGTAGGGCAAACCAGTTGGAGAATCCATCAAATCCCTGGTCTAACATTCTTTGTCTATCACTAATATTCCCATCTTCCACCAAGGCACAGATAGGAATCAATTCATGAAACTCACTTATTTTTCCAGAAAAGGGTCTAGCCTGAAGACAATTTGCGCCAATCTCTTTGTTATCTGTCAGTGTAGTCAGAGGCAAGTAAGTTGTAGACAGTCTAGGAAACTTGTCCCTGAGAGACTTCAAAGTATTCCAGGTTTCACTAAATATAGTATAGGGTATACCTTCTCTAATTTTAACCGGCTCTATGGGCGTCCAGCATAGCCCCCCCATATGTGCTACCTTTAATAGTTGTGATTCCAAGATTGTTACTTTTTTAAAAGCATGCTTACCCTGATCACACCAGTCTACTACTCTGCTCAGGGATATGGCTGATTTGTACCAATTCAAATTAGGGACTCCCAATCCACCACCCTCTCTAGGAGTGTATATAGTATACTGTGACATTCTGGGTTTTCTCCCTTTCCAAATGTACGAATTTAACACCTTTTGTAATTTTTTAATATATTTGGATACCCCAGATATCGGAAGGACCTGCATTATATAGAGTGCTTTAGGCAAGAGAGTCATTTTTGCTGCTGCAATCCTCCCTAGCCAAGATATGTTCTGTTTAGGCATCCATCTAGAAGTTAAAAGTTGGAACTCATCTAGTAGTTTCCCATAATTTAGGCTACGTAATTTTTCATCGTCTGAGGACAAGTACACTCCAAGGTATTTCAAGGCTTTAAAGTTAATTTTAAATGGGCACTGCTCCTTTATCACATCTAGTGTATCAGCGGGAATATTTATTGGATAAAGTTCTGATTTAGAAGGATTAACTAAAAAATTTGATACTGCTCCATATGCTCTGAGTTCTTTCTGGACATAACGTAGAGATTCTACAGGGGAGGATAAAGTCAACAAAACATCATCAGCAAACATAGCCAATTTATACGAGTGATCTAGGACATCTATTCCTTTTATATTGGGGTTACTTCGCAACCTAGCTGCTAGAGGTTCAAGGAATAAAACAAATAACAGGGGCGACAATGGGCACCCCTGCCTTGAACCATTGTGAATCTCAAATGCTTCAGACAAATATCCATTTACTCTAATTTGAGCTGAGGGGTTAGAATATAAAGCAAAAACTTGAGAAATAAATTTGGGAGGTAGACCGAATTTGGTTAAAGTGGAATGTAAAAAGGTCCAATCTAATCTGTCAAATGCTTTCTCAGCATCTGTCGACAGAAAGACCAACGGAATCACCACTGATTTTATATAGTCTATAAGAGTAATAACTTTACTTATATTATCTCTGGCTTCCCTATTTTGTACAAACCCCACCTGGTCCCCATCCAATAGGCTAGGTAATAACTTATTTAATCTTCCAGCTAGGATTTTCGCATAAATTTTAATGTCTACATTTAGTAAAGATATTGGCCGAAAATTCGCTGGCACAGAAGCTGGCTTTCCAGGTTTCGGAAGTATTGTTATATGCGCCTGAAGCATAGTGTCAGGAAATACCTGGCCACTGGCTATGTGAGAAAATAGGGCCGCCAGGTGAGGGCTCAATAGAGTCTTAAATGTTTTGTAGTAAAGAGCTGTAAAACTTTGTTTGGTTTAATATCTGCTATAGCTGCCATAACTTCCTCTACACTTATAGGTGATTCTAATATGGTCGCTTCCTCCTCTGAAATATGTGGGAGATCTATGTTTTGCAAATAATTGTCCCATGCAGTTTTAATGTGAATTAGATGGCCTGTCAGGATAGATATTGTAGAGTCTGTGATAAAAGTCGTGAAAAAGCTTAGCTATACCCACGATATCTTCCACCCGTCTACCTGAAGGTGAGTCTAGTGAGTGTATATAGGACTTCAACTGTTGTTTCTTCAAGGCTTTCGCTAAAAGCTTACCCAACTTGTTGCCCTCCCCATAAAACCTCTGTTTTAAAAACAGTTGCTTTCTTTGGGTTTCAATGAGTAGTAACTAATTTAGTTTACTCCTTTTTTCAGCAAGCAATTGCTGTTGGTGGTTATTTTCAAATAGTCTAATTCTGAGATTTCCTTGGCCAAATTCGAATATGCTTTCCTACTTTCCCTTTGTCTAACTGCCCTGGTTTTTATAAATTCTCCTCTTATGTATGCCATAGCATATCTGGATTAGTATCCTTTGTGTTGTTTATTGTAAAGTATGTGTCTAAGTAGGTAGTATAATTCTCTAGCGGCTAGATTTAGAGTTTTGTCGGTAACGACCCGCGTAGCTAACGCCGGCTTTTTTCTGGCCGCACCTTTAAAATAACTCTGGTATTGAGAGTCCACAGAAAGGCTGCGTTAGGCTCCAAAAAAGGAGCGTAGAGCATATTTAACGCAACTGCAACTCTCGATACCAGAGTTGCTTATGGACGCGGCCAGCCTCAAAAACGTGCTCGTGCACGATTCCCCCATAGAAAACAATGGGGCTGTTTGAGCTGAAAAAAAAACCTAACACCTGCAAAAAAGCCGCGTTCAGCTCCTAACGCAGCCCCATTGTTTGCTATGGGGAAACACTTCCTACGTCTGCACCTAACACTCTAACATGTACCCCGAGTCTAAACACCCCTAAGCTTACACTTATTAACCCCTATTCTGCCGCCCCCGCTATAGCTGACCCCTGCATATTTTTTTTAACCCCTAATCTGCCGCTCCGTAAACCGCCTCTACTTACATTATCCCTATGTACCCCTAATCTGCTGCCCCTAACACTGCCAACCCCTATATTATATTTATTAACCCCTAATCAGCCCCCCACAATGTCGCCTCCACCTGCCTACACTTATTAACCCCTAATCTGCCGAGCGGACCGCACCGCTATTATAATAAAGTTATTAACCCCTAATCCGCCTCACTAACCCTATAATAAATAGTATTAACCCCTAATCTGCCCTCCCTAACATCGCCGACACCTAACTTCAATTATTAACCCCTAATCTGCCAACTGGAGCTCACCGCTATTCTAATAAATGTATTAACCCCTAAAGCTAAGTCTAACCCTAACACTAACAACACCCCCCTAAGTTAAATATAATTTTAATCTAACAAAATTAATTAACTCTTCTTAAATAAATTATTCCTATTTAAAGATAAATACTTACCTGTAAAATAAATCCTAATATAGCTACAATATAAATTATAATTATATTATAGCTATTTTAGGATTAATATTTATTTTACAGGTAACTTTGTATTTATTTTAACCAGGTACAATAGCTATTAAATAGTTAAGAACTATTTAATAGCTAAAATAGTTAAAATAATTACAAATTTACCTGTAAAATAAATCCTAACCTAAGTTACAATTAAACCTAACACTACACTATCAATAAATAAATTAAATAAAATACCTATAATTATCTACAATTAAACCTAACACTACACTATCATTAAATAAATTAAATACAATTCCTACAAATAAATACAATGAAATAAACTAACTAAAGTACAAAAAATAAAAAAGAACTAAGTTACAAAAAATAAAAAAATATTTACAAACATTAGAAATATATTACAACAATTTTAAACTAATTACACCTACTCTAAGCCCCCTAATAAAATAACAAAGCCCCCCAAAATAAAAAAATGCCCTACCCTATTCTAAGTTACTAAAGTTCAAAGCTCTTTTACCTTACCAGCCCTGAACAGGGCCCTTTGCGGGGCATGCCCCAAGAAGTTCAGCTCTTTTGCCTGTTAAAAAAAACATACAATACCCCCCCAACATTACAACCCACCACCCACATACCCCTAATCTAACCCAAACCCCCCTTAAATAAACCTAACACTAAGCACCTGAAGATCTCCCTACCTTGAGTCATCTTCACCCAGCCGAGCCAAATTCTTCATCCAAGCGGAGCAAGAAGAGGTCCTCCATCCGGTAGAAGTCTTCATCCAAGCGGGGCAGAAGAGGTCTTCCATCCGATTGAAGTCTTCATCCAAGCGGAATCTTTTATCGTCATCCATCCGGAGCGGAGCGGCAGCATCCTGAAGACCTCCGACGCGGAACATCCATCCTGGCCGACGACTGAACGACGAATGACGGTTCCTTTAAATGGCGTCATCCAAGATGGCGTCCCTCGAATTCCGATTGGCTGATAGGATTCTATCAGCCAATCGGAATTAAGGTAGGAATATTCTGATTGGCTGATGGAGTCAGCCAATCAGAATCAAGTTCAATCCGATTGGCTGATCCACTCAGCCAATCAGATTGAGCTCGCATTCTATTGGCTGATCGGAACAGCCAATAGAATGCAAGCTCAATCTGATTGGCTGATTGGATCAGCCAATCGGATTGAACTTGATTCTGATTGGCTGATTCCATCAGCCAATCAGAATATTCCTACCTTAATTCCGATTGGCTGATAGAATTCTATCAGCCAATCAGAATTCGAGGGACGCCATCTTGGATGACGTCATTTAAAGGAACCGTCATTCGTCGTTCAGTCATCGGCCAGGATGGATGTTCCACGTCGGAGGTCTTCAGGATGCTGCCGCTCCACTCCGGATGGATGACGATAGAAGATGCCTCTTGGATGAAGACTTCAATCGGATGGAAGACCTCTTCTGCCCCGCTTGGATGAAGACTTCTACCGGATGGAGGACCTCTTCTTGCTCCGCTTGGATGAAGAATTTGGCTCGGCTGGGTGAAGACGACTCAAGGTAGGGAGATCTTCAGTGGCTTAGTGTTAGGTTTATTTAAGGGGGTTTGGGTTAGATTAGGGGTATGTGGGTGGTGGGTTGTAATGTTGGGGGGGGGTATTGTATGTTTCTTTTTACAGGCAAAAGAGCTGAACTTCTTGGGGCATGCCCAGCAAAGGGCCCTGTTCAGGGCTGGTAAGGTAAAAGAGCTTTGAACTATAATAAATATAATACAGGGGTCGGCAGTGTTAGGGGCAGCAGATTAGGGGTACATAAGTATAACGTAGGTGGCGGTCGGCAGATTAGGGGTTAAAAAAATTTAATTGAGTGGCGGCTATGTGGGGGGACCTCGGTTTAGGGGTACATAGGTAGTTTATGGGTGTTAGTGTACTTTAGAGCACAGTAGTTAAGAGCTTTATGAACCGGCGTTAGCCCAGAAAGCTCTTAACTACTGACTTTTTTCTGCGGCTGGAGTTTTGTCGTTAGAATTCTAACGCTCACTTCAGACACGACTCTAAATACCGGAGTTAGGAAAATCCCATTGAAAAGATAGGATACGCAAATGACGTAGGGGGATCTGCGGTATGGAAAAGTCGCGGCTGAAAAGTGAGCGTTAAACCCTTTTTTGACTGACTCCAAATACCGGCGGTAGCCTAAAACCAGCGTTAGGAGCCTCTAACGCTGGTTTTCACGGCTACCGCCAAACTCCAAATCTAGGCCTAGGTTTTTAGGATCTAATAATAAAGTTTCTTCCAATTTCCAGCAAAATGATCTAATAGGCATAGACGTCCATCTCAATAGGCATTCCACCATAGAATGGTCAGACCAAGTAGTATGTTTTATATGGCACTGTGTAATGTAATAAAGGGCACTGTGGTCTACCAATATATAATCTAACCTCGAGTGGATATTGTGTGGATGAGAAAAAAAGGTAAAGTCCCTTTTATCTGGGTGTAAATATCTCCAAACATCATGCAAAGCTAATGACTTAAAATTCCTCCACAATGATTGAAGTACTTTCTGTGGAACACTGGTTTTAGCGCTTGAGCAATCCACTCTCAGATCTAGTGGGGTATTTAAATCTCCCCCTACTATGAGATGACCCTTCAAGATTTCTAAAATTGTTGTACTTACTTTATTAATAAAGATCTCTTGGTGTCTATTAGGTGCATACAAATTAACAATAGTGACTGTTTTGCCATATAGCAAACCCATGACTCCCAGATATATACCCTCTTTGTCTTTATTTATTTGCAGTGCTTTAAAGGGAATGGACTTGTGTAAAAGAATACTCACACCATTAGTTTTTTTTTTTTTGATAGTTAGTGCTATGAAAATGTTGAGTATATTGTGAAGATAAATACTTTGGGACTCTGTCTGCTTTGAAGTGGGTTTCCTGCAGAAGGATAATCTGCCCTCCTCTCTTGTAAATATCTCTTAATGCCATAGACCTTTTATTCGGGCAGTTAAACCCTTGGACATTCTGGGTGACTATACGTAGTTGCGGACCACTACTTTTATTCGACATTAAATGGCGTATGTTAGCTTACCTTCTCTGTATAATAGGTATAACATATCAGAAAGGCTTTTGTGGACACACCCTAGGCAGAATAAAAACGAAAAACACAAAACAATAACATTACAACAGCATAGAAGCATAAAGCTTCAAATTATTGGGGGTGAACATACTTTAGGAGCTACATGTAATAATAAACTTAAACTGAGTCATATCCCAATGTGTTTCTTACGGCTGACATAAACATAGTCATAAACCTCTTACCCACCACGAATGTTGAGAACGATGTCTCGCCCTCTCTTTATTTTCAACCTGAACCATGCTGAGGAGTCTCCCCCTCTAGTTATATCAAGGCGGAGGTGTGGCCCTCTATAATGCACTCACATGGCCACAGAATCAAAACTACCTGAAAAAAAAGGGAAGGAGAAAAAAAAACACACAGAAGTTCCATTCAAGTTCAATTCAGGTAGCTTCTCTTGTAACAGTCTCTCTCGCAAAAGGTTTAGGAGGCTTATCATTCTTTTTTGATGAAACTCTTTGCCATTCTGGCCTTTGAGGTAGAGGCGGGTCTTTTTGCAGAGGTCTGTTCATTCGTGGCCTGATGATATCTGTTGATGAGGGTGGCTCTAAGTGAAGATCCTTACATACTGATGGGATGTCATCTGGATTATAATACATAATACGTCTGCCCTTCCACTGTATCTGTAAGCTAAAAGGATGACCCGATCTGTAGGGAATGTTCTGCTGGCGCAGTATATTTGTTAGAGGCCTCATATCCCTTCTTTTTTGAAGTGTTCTTGTAGACAGATGCTCAAACAGTTGCAGCTCTGATCCTTTAAACTTGATTGGGTTTTTCAATCTAGCCTTTTTCATCAGTGTTTCCTTAATTGGATAGCTTGTAACTTTCACAATGACATCTCGTGGGGGTTGGTTCTCTGAGGGCCTTGCTCTCAATGCCCTATGTACTCTATCCAGGGCATAAGAGGAGTCATCTCCCTCATCAGACAAAAAGGCAAGTAAACTTTGCACATACGGCTCCAGGTCCTGAGGGGACACCTCCTCTGGTATCCCTCTCATCCTGATATTGTGCCTACGGCTCCTGTTCTCCAAATCATCTATTTTGTTTTCTAGTTGAAGAATTGTAGCATCATGTTAGGAGAATTTGTTTGAGAAAGTGGAAACCACTGTGTGTTGGGCTGTTGTAAACTCCTCCAATTTTACTACCCTTTCCCCCACTTCAGTGAGGTCTTTCTTAATATCTGCAATTTCTTCGCGGATGCACTCTCTGACCTGTTGTATTAGAGAAGAAAAGTCTTTTTTTGAGGGCAGCGAATCTAAAAGTGCTTTGGGTACTGTCACAGCTTGATGTAGGCTTTCAGGTTCTGAATCTGATGATGTTGATTCTTGCCCTGCTCTAGACTCTAAGTCCAGCGAAGTGGGCACTTGTAATGATTCAAGACATTTAAAAAATTTGTTCACCGACGGTGTCACATTTTTTTTTTCTTACAGGATTCTCTCCCTTGTTGCCTTTTTTGGGTGACATGACAGTTAATCTCTTCAGTGTGCAATATAACAACCTTTTCAGATCTATCAGATCCAATTGCCCACGGATTTCAGCCACATACACACACCTTGCAGGGGTTAATAATGTTGCCCTTTATATTATCCAATCCGCCGTCCCCTTCCAGCAGACTCTTCTAACTCCAAACTCAAGTCTTTGAATGTAGGTAATTAGTTTTTGTGACTGCAGCCAGCAATAAATCTTAAAAGATCAGCCTCATTAAGTATTAGGTTCTGCTATGGCGTGCTCTGCTATGAATATATAAGATATAGGGCTAAACTACTGAGCACTGAACATGTTTCTTTATAATGCTCAAACTTCCCAGTATAACACCTTATAGTACAAAAGAGCCTCTTTCATGGTAACCTCAGTTATCCTTCCCATAGATGTAGATGTATATACAGCTTATGGTCATATCTTCTTTCTGCCTTATAAGCGAAAAGTTTGCCTTGTCAATGCAAAGCGCTTCCACCTTATTGAAATGTTGCGCATGAAAGCTTGGGCCACGTGGCAACTCGTATGTCCGTTTATATTTATAAATCAAGACCGTGGCTTGGCCTGCTATCTAAGGATAACTATTCAAATAAAGCTTAAGTTTCTTGCCCTCATCCACAACCAGCATATATTAAAATCTCCCATTCATGGGTTTACTCACTGCAATGGGATTTGTGCTCTGCATCCTCCATTTCTGCAGTGGCGCCAGGCAAATTTTGTAAAGGTAGCACTGCCATTTTTATTTGAAACCGTCTGAGGCTCTGTCCAAACACAGCCGGCTATCCACCGTATCTCTGGAGATCTAAGAGCCGCAAGTTTTGCCAGCCACCATGCATATCTGCGGCCTACCTTAAGAACAGGCAGTTGTTAGCGGTTACACAGAGTCTCCACTCTGGGTGATACAAAGCTCAATGTTGATCCCTTAACCAAATAACTCCGGTCATCATTTTCTAGAGGTTACCACACAAGTATTAGGGCTATTTCAGGCCTAATTACTTAGCCCCAGCATCGGGAATCCTTTGAGTAGCTAATTTTTTCTAACGGAGCTCACACTTGTGCAGCCATCTCGTTCGAGCGCTGGCTCCGCCCCCCATTGCTTGAGATTTTAATCTTACCTTTGATTATTTTATAAGATATTTGAGATAAAAGAATGGAAGTGAAAATGAAATATTTGCATTATAATAGTTCAAGATTATGTTATACTAATGAGAAAGATATAAGTTTCTTAACCACATAACCACTTACCCACAAAAACCACATAACATATAATCAAGCATTGATTATTTTTTACTCCAGACTTTTATTCTTTAGGAAGTTAAAGGGATACTAGACCTACATGATTCAGATAGAGCATGCAATTTTAAGCAACTGATTAGCAATTTTTCTGTAATTATCTTGTATCTAAGCTTCTGCTGACTGCCCCCTTATTTCAGTTCTTTTGACAGACATGCAGTTTAGCCAATCAGTGCTCACTCCTAGGTCACTTTACGTGCATGAGCTCAATGTTATTTATATGAAACATGTGAACTAATGCCCTCTAGTGGTCAATATGTATTCAGATTAGAGGCAGTCTTCAGGGTCTAAGAAATTAGCATATGAACCTCCTAGTTTTAGCTTTCAACTAAGAATACCAAGAGAACAAAGCAAAATTGGTGATTAAAGTAAATTGGGAAGTTGTTTAAAATTGCATGCCCTATTTAAAACATGAAAGTTTTTTTTGGACTTGACTGTCCCTTTAAGTATATTCAGTAAAGTAACTATTCTGTGAACATTATTTACTGTTTATTTAGATACTTTTGTGTCAACTTGTAGCCTTAATTTCACCGGTCAACAAAGTCAGTGGTTTCCTTCCCTTAACACATACAAACATGACAAGATTATTTAAGAATGCTCACCAGTACTTCTATTTCCCTGGTGGAATTATCTAAAGCCATTACAAAACTGGCCAATAAAATTTGTATTTAAAAAAAATGAATAATTGAACCATTCACACAAAAATTCGGAGGATTTTTTTATTGGTAAGTGCATCAAAAATCGTAACAAAATTCTTCATGAAAAATCGTATTTTATCAAAAATATAAAATGTGTATGTAATTTAAACAGAAGCATATTGTATTAAAGGGCTAGTAAACACCAAAAATGTTATTGTTTAAAAAGATAGAAATGTTTTGTATAATTATCACTATTATAGAAATATACTTTTTACCTCTGTAATTACCTTGTATCTAAGCTTCTGCTGACTGTCTCCTTATCTCAGATCTTTTGACAGACTTGCATTTCAGACAATTAAGGCTGACTCTTAAATAACGCCATATGCATGAGCACAATGATATTTATATGAAACACATAAACTAACTTCCTCTAGCTGTGAAAAACTGTCAAATGCATTCAGATAAAAGGTGGCTTTCAAGGGCTTATAAATTTGTATATGAGCCTACCTAGGTTTGGCTTTCAACTACCAAGAGAATAAAGCAAATTTGATGATAAATGTAAATTAGAAAGTTGTTTAAAATTACATGCCCTATCTGAATCATGAAAGTTTAATTTGGATTTTAAAATACATTTAAATATGCAGTGTTAATTATAATTTAAGTACACTGGATGCATAATAAATAACAAGAAATTCGTACTTAGAAATACAAAATACAAAGCGTAATCCTTGTTTTTTCATAAAATATGCTGAACATGGGTGTTTCATGGGCCTATATGAAATTCCCTCTCTAATCTCAGTGTAATTCAGTAAAGATTGTCACACTACAGATCTCACAGTTTTTCTCGCAAATCTAAAAGGTGGCAAACTTTTCTTAAAAACGTATAAC